>NC_057810.1:468894684-468944175 GCF_018294505.1 Triticum aestivum | reverse complement strand
AAAACAAACAAAAGAAATACTAAACAAAGTCCAAAAATCCTGTAATAAATTTAACGGTCCTCTAATATTATTGCGGACAAAGTGACCATTTATTTGGGATACTAATGCAATCTTGAAAAACACTTTTTTTTTCCTAATTCAAATAACATAGCAATAAAAGTCCAAATAAAATTCTTATTTGATTTTACATTTTCCTCCAATATTTCTTTTATTTTGGAGAAGTCATTTTATCCCCTCTCTTTTATTTTAAGATTGGAAATATTCGAAAAGAAAATGATTTAAACCAAATGATCCTATTTTCAAAATTTGAGAAAAACTCAAATATGAAAAACAACGAATTCCTCAACTCTCTCCGTGGGTCCTTGAGTTGCTTAGAATTTCTAGGATCAACCAAAAATGCAATAAAATATGATATGCAATTGATGATCTATGTATAACATTCCAAATTGAAAATTTGGGATGTTACATGCGAGTAGTGATAGTTTTTCTTTATGTTGTTGTTTTTAGGGATATTTTGCTATGTAAAAATGTATATTTATGCAAGTCGCCTGACTTTCATCATTTGGGTGAGTCGGCCATTTCAGGCGGTTAGATGAATATCCTACGTCTCCTAACCCTTCTTCCTTACCTCTTCTCCTTCCCCAACAGAGCACCGCACAGGCCGCACGGATCTTCCCCAACATGTTGTTGGATAAACGTACGTGACATGAACGAAAATTATGTGTTAGCGGTAGGATACCTGAGTTTGGTTTGATCACATGCGGTAGCACGTGTCAGTGAGGATGCCTTCCCTTGGTTGGGTTTGCGGCATGCAGGAGCGATTGTGTGAGGGTGCGGTGCGACAACGAATATCCGGGGGACAAAGTTCTTCCCAATTCAAAAGTCCCAAATGATCCAAGGGAACGGAAAGAGAGGACTATACACGAGTTGATGGGACTATACACGAGCTTCTCTTTGGTTTTGGGCCCACTTGTTAGTTGTAGCACAGAAATATTACAATAAACTTGCATCATAAATTTTGTAATCAAGTGATAAGGAAAATACACGTAAAATAACAGATCAAATATGGAAAAAAAACTTTTATTGTTTTTAACTTTTACAATTGAAATAAAATCAAAATGGAGGAGACTTTGTCAGACCTTTTCATGAATGTGCTGTCCGAAATATGCCCTAGAGGCAATAGAATTGTATTATTATATTTCTGTTTTCATAGTTAAGAGTTTATATTCCATGTTATAACTGCTATGATCCTAGAATATGCGATTCAGTGGAAAACTCATATGCACCTGTGGAATAATAAACGGAAGAAATAGGTTCCTGGTCTCACCTCTAAGACTGGCTCAAGTGTTATTGGTGATCAAGTTTTTTCTATCGATAGTCCTAAAGTAACATTGAGGGTATGACCTTAGGAGAACAAGCATATTGAATTGATCCAATACTTGTGTGTTATACTATGTGATTATATCATCTGAAATCATCTGTTATGACACGGAGTTTTAGCATGTGTTTTAGTTCCTCAGACCATGAGATTGTCTCGGTAACTTCCTACCAGACACTGGGCTCTGGGGTTTCTCAAACATTATCTGTAACAAGGTGATCATATCGACAACTTTCAGGCAAACCGGGAAGTTTGACAAGTGACTGGAAAGCTCAAGAGTGGGATTTGCTCCTCTGATGATGGAGAGATATTCTTAGGCCCCTCTCAGTGTGACGACATCCATAATCATGTGCCAAGACACAAGTTACTATGTCACGGGGATGCCGAAACACGTCAACGAGAAAGAAGAACAAAATCATTTATGGGAGCAATGGTATAGTCAGCATGGTGATGACTCAGGAGGATACCGATGCACACCGGGTTTTGTAAAGTATCGTGAAGCAAAGGTAACATCACATGATAACCAAAGGTTCACTCGAATATCATTCGTGTAATCATAGGACTGATATGGACATCCACGGTTCCGCTATCAGTCATTGCACGAAGGGGTTTCATTCATGTCTATGGTTTACCAAACCTACGAGGTCAAAAGCTTAAGGTAATCGCGATCTATTGAGTGTTAGTAGGATGGGAGTGATGAGAATATATTTGTGGAATTTTTTTCATTAATATTCAGAATTGTTTCGAGAGGTTCCAGAAGTGTTCCAGGGTCACCGAAAGGGTTATATATCGGAAAATGTCTAGAATAAATATATATTAAATTTAATATCAACAGCCTAATAAGGCCAAGTGGTGGAAGACCACTTGGGCCATAAAGGCCCAATAGGGTTGGCGCCCCCTTCTCCCCATGGAAAATGTTTTCAGGGATGTTAAACTATATGTAATGCTCTGAAAATGTTTAGAATAAATATACATTTAATTTAATATCAACAGCCTAATAAGGCCAAGTGGTGGAAGACCACTTGGGCCATAAAGGCCCAATAGGGGTGGCGCCCCCTTCTCCCCATGGAAAGGGGATAGGGATGACGAATTGGAGGGGGGTTCCCCTCCCCTTGGTAGGCCACAAGGGGGAGACTTTCCCCCCTATGTGGCGCCCCCTCCTCCCCTCCCAACCTATATATACTGGAGGATTTCCACCCTTTTGTAACACAAGTTTTGGAGCCTCCTCTAGTCAATCTAGTTCTAGTTCTTGTTGGTCCTGGTTGACTAATTAGACCTAGCACTATCCACCTTTAATCCTCATAATTAGATGCCCCGTGTGGTTATAATCTCCTCCCTCCAATTCTCCAGCGACGATTAGCTCTGGACGATGAAGCGCTGCCAGATCATGAAGACCGTACGCTTGCACTCAAGTAGAGAGGCCGTGCTTTCGGTCTTCCGTTCGAGGGATCTTTTGTGGGCGGTTCACGGGATCGTCATCAATGTTTGAGGGACTTCAAGTACGATCTTTGATACATCCATTTTGCATCATGTTTACCTACTGTTATTTATATTGTTTTTATGTATAATAATGTGTTTTGGAGTATTTCTAATGCCTTTTCCCTCATAATATGCAAGGTATACACAAAGAGGGAGAATACCGGCAACCGGAATTCTGGACCCAAAAAGGCTACATTAGGCTACCTACTCTGCACAGCTGCAAATGATCTACGGGGTATTTTTATGGAATACATAAGAAATATTGGAGCCAATAAGTACATAGGGGGGCCACCAGGTGAGCATGACCCACCTGGGCGCGCCAGGAGGCCCAGGCGCAACCTGGTGGGTTGTGCCCTCCTGGGCCCACCTTGGGTGCCCCTCTTCTGGTATATAAGTCATTTTGGCCTAGAAAAAAAATGAGGACAGGACTTTCGGGACGAAGCACCGCCGTCTCGAGGCGGAACTTGGGCAGGAGCACTTTTGCCCTCCGGTGGAGCGATTCCGTCGGGGGAACTTCCCTCCCAGAGGGGGAAATCATCGTCATATTCATAAGCAAAAACTCTCCCATCTTGGGGAGGGAAATCTCCATCAACATCTTCAACAACACCATCTCCTATAAAGTCCTAGTTCATCTCTTGTGTTCAATCTTTGTATCGGAAATATAGATTGGTACTTGTGGGTGTCGGTGTCAAAACCGGCAGATCTCGGGTAGGGGGTCCTGAACTGTGCGTCTAAGGATCGAAGGTAACAAGAGGCAGGGGAAACGATGTTTACCCAGGTTTAGGCCCTCTTAATGGAGGTAATACCCTACTTCCTACTTGATTGACTTTGATGAGTATAGGGGTTACACGAGTTGATCTACCTCGAGATCGTAATGGCTAAACCCTAGATGTCTAGCATGTATGATTATGATTGCCTCTACGGACTAAACCCTCCAGTTTATATAGGCATTAGAGGGGACTAGGGTTGTACAAAGTCAGTTTATAGAGGAAGGAAACTACACGTCCAGATGCCAAGCTTGTTATCCACGCAAAGGAGAGTCCCATACGGACACGGGGGAAAGCCTTCTGTCTTACATCTTCACGGGCCATCAGCCCGGCCCGTATCACATAGGCTGGCTCCCCGAGGACCCCATAATCTAGGACTCCCTCAGTAGCCCCCGAACTTGCCTTCAATGACGATGTTATATCCGGCTTCATATCTTCGGCTTTGCAAGGCGGTTCTCCACTATATAGTTCGTCTTTTACATTAAATACCATACCCTTCAGCTTCTGTACCGTCGTCGCCTTGGCCTCCACTTGTCGAACAAATACGAGGGGTCTAGGAATTTTTGCAAATAACCCCTTGTCCATATGGGTAAGGTGTCTATTTAAAAGAGATTGAATCTCCGATACCATTCCCCACCAGGCGAAAATCCTTAGAGCTTGCCATATGAATTCATCCGAACATGGCTGGCGCTCCTAGTTCTTCCTCGCGCCCCCACGACCCTAAGAAAGGCAATTGGTCGAGCTGCTCAATATCCTACGCCCAGCTGACCAAGCATCAGGCGCAGTGGTATCTCCCTCCCCCGGATCTAGTCCCCGTTCGGGCGGGATTAAATTCTATCAATGGTGAAACCCCGACGGAGAACTTCCCCAATCCTTCTAAAGGGGAACGTGTGTGCTTTCTTTCCTTCCTGCTAAGAGGCGTGGGATTTCTGATTCATCCTTTCCTCAGAGGTCTTCTGGAGTACTATGGCCTCCAACTGCACTATCTCACGCCGGGCTCCATCCTACACATTGCAGGCTTCGTTGCTCTTTGCGAGCTGTTCTTAGGCTGCGAAGCCCATTTTGAGTTATGGAAGAGATATTTCTGCCTTGTCCCCTGCTCCCAGAAGGGATCCATATTTGAGGTGGGCGGCGCCGAAGTATGGAGCATAGGCGGGACAGGATACCTGTCCGGCACTCTGAAGATGGCATCCAAAGAATGGCCCTCGGAGTGGTTTTACATCGAAGGCGTTGTTCTTCCGGACCCAATCCGGCAAGGTCTTCCCGAAGTTTCCACTACTCCTTTAAAAATCGTGCCAGTTGGCGTCCCCGAGGCTATGAAGAAGAAGATAGTGCGGAGATTAAGAGGCTAGTGAGCAAGATCAGAATACTCGCCCACTCCGGACTATCTATAGTTGAGGTAATGGTGATTTAAATAACGCGATGTGTCCAACCACTTCAATTTAGGAGGCTTCCCATGTGGCATTACAACGGGGAGGAAGACGCGTCATGCTGTGGGTGCAAGGGTCCGGATAATTTTGCCGCTTTGGGCGCCATGTTGGTTGATCTTTACAAAGGGGAGAAGGAAGACTTCACTCACCTTAAATACTGAGAAGGTTTCTCCATGTATAACCCCATTGATTGGGTAAGGTTTCAATTATAGGCCTCACTCAATCTTTTTCTTTAATTAAGCTTAATCGAATATAATACGGCTACCCTTAACAGGAATGGATAAAGGTCGTCGCAGAGATCTACTACCCCGCTCCTCAGCCGGAGACCCATAACCGAGACCTAGATCCCGGATTTGAAGAGGATCCGGAAATATCTATAGAATTGAAGGAGGGAGTCTTTCATCACACAAGCTATGACGACACGGAAGTGGTGATTATAGCCGATTACCCCGGCCTTCTCCCCTCCCCCCATGTAAGTACCCAGGAGACACCCCTTCAAAGAGAGTTTTCCCCTGGCGAATCACCCGCCGCACTCTTTCGTGCTCCCAAGGGGCGATTGTCAGGACCCCGACTCAATGCCACATCAATCTAGCATGTAACGCCTCATATCACTTTGCAGCCTCACGCACGGTATTCCCACGGGTGTCGCCTTACCTTTGCCCGGGACCGTTTGCGCATTTTGGCACACGTATATGATGGTGTCGCTAGCATCCATATGATAAAGAGCCCGGGCTGACATGGCTAGTCGTAAACCCAAAGTGGCACTAACTTACAGGGACAGGCATCCATGACCCAGCATCGAACGTGTCGGTCATCAACGAGTTAATCCAGGCTGTAGCACTGGGCTAATAGGACTCCGGTGAACCGGGCTGTAGCGGGCTAGCAGGACTCCGATATTCATCGCGTGACATTTCCCCGAAGGGACAGACACAGGATCGAAGAAGGACACATGCCGGCCTGCCTAAGTGTTCCGGAGCAGTAGCAAGCTACCAGGGCTCAGTGGAAGCACTAGGAGACATTTCCCGGTAAGAGAGGCTACTGAGAATAAACAACTAGATAGTCAGATCCCACACATAGCAATACACATTACACGTACGCATAACATGCAAGTATGTGTTGTACAACATGGCATCACAACATAACTCAACAATCATATAGATAAAGACTCAGAAGAGCCATCACAGCATTATTACAAGCAGGGGTCACATGACCCAACAGTCAGAGCAATCAAGCAACAAGCGGAAGCATTACATGTCTGGGTACAGACATCTACAAATGAAAAAGGCTGAAGAGCCTGACTATCTACACCATCCGATCAAGATCGTAGCTGAGGTACTAAAGCAACATGAGACCCTAGTAAGACCGAAGTCTCCGCTGCAAAAACATAAATAAAGCAACATGAGTACAAAGGTACTCAGCAAGACTTACATCAGATCCTATCATACATGCATTTGTATCAAGAGGGTAATGTGGGGTTTAGTTGCAGCAAGCCAGCTTTGACTCTGTGGCTATCCTGTTCTACGACTACCAGAAACTCTTGAGGTGATGTGGCGCACACGAGTCCACTAATCACCACACAATACACTACTATGGATTCATCCCCGTCTCCCTACGAGAAGGCCATCCATAGCACTCACTCATGTCTTGAGCATTTTAGAGTATCCACTTCAAGTTGTCTATGTACCATGTAAGCATCCAAGAAGTCCATAACCGCGGACCCGACTATTCGAATAGATCATGTTAACCCTGCAGGGGTGTACTTCTTCACACACGCTCTCGCCACTTACCGCCATGTACACGTCATGTATCTCGGCAACCTTCAAGCGGAAGCCTGGCGAGGGTGTCGGCCACGACCTGACTAACCACACAAGACTCTAATCCAGGTTTATCGCCTATTCGGGTTCCATCCGCAAGGAGATCCGGCCGGGGTTTCACTCACAGCCCCAAACGATGTGTGCAGGGTTCCCAAGCCCACCTCGCCGGATGGATCTATGCTTGGTACACCGTGCCACTGGTGCCTAGTCTGTCCCAAGCCCACCTGGCCGGGTGCCACTTGGTAGACTACTAACACTACCTACAAACACCAGAAACTAGTTGCGACTCCTGGACAGAGACCAAGTTGGTTAATAAGTCGAGAGGGGTCGAGTTACCGGAACCCAATGTGTGGTAGTATCGAGTCATTGGACAACATACATAGAACTCAGTGCTTAAGGATGGTTCCAGTGAGACAACCCACCATGTACTCCTACATGGCCTCTCACCGCTACCTTTACCAAATCGTGTTCACACACACTTCATTCTCAGCATCAGAACATATCGTAACACTCCAATTCATTCCCAATGAATCAGACCTGACACAACTCTAAGCAATAGCAGGCATAGCATGGTAGGAACACATCAGTGGCTTCAATCAACTCCTACACATGCTAGTGGGTTTTAACTATTTACTGTGGCAATGACAGGTCATGCAAAGGAATGGGTTCAACTACCGCAGCACAAAGTAGTAGATGAATCGTTGTTGTCCTAATGCAATAACTGAGAGCAGGAGCGAGAGAGTAGGGTTTTATCGAAATGAACAAGGGGGTTTGCTTGCCTAGTAAATCAACAAGGGAGGCACTGCTTCACAGACAGGTACTCTGGAACGTCTCCGGAGCAGGACCTATCGAGAAGGAACGGTGCCGGCAATCAATACACAATCATATGCAACAATATGATGCATGAACATGGCATGTAGATGTGATGCTGTTTGAGCTAATGCAATTAGTAAACATTTGGTTTGAAGTCCATTTGATCCAAAGGTTCAAATGCATTTCTAAATTAAGTCTCTTATATATGCCATAATGTGTTTTCCCATATTCAGCATGTATAAGTTGGTTTTTCATGCATGAAACTAGTACGGATGGAAAGATTGCATTTTTCTGATAATTTTTCATCTATAAATTATTTTAATCTGAGCTACGGTTGAATTGTTATGAATTTTTGAAGTTTAAAACAATTTCTGGAATTTTCTGATTTAAATTAAAATCCCAGAAATCATATTATAGCGCCAGCATGACGTCAGCACGACGTCAGCGGTCAACTGGGCTGGTCCAGGTCAAACCTGACGTGTGGGACCCACACGTCAGTGACAGGGGGTTAAACAGGGTTAGTTTAATTCTATTTAAAAAGATTAGTGGCTCTGGGGCCCACTGTCAGTGTCACAGTTAGTTAACAGAGATAATTAGTTGCTAAACTAATCCTAAACTAAAAATTAGCAGGGCCGGGCCCACCTATCATTGACCCACACGGGTCAAATCTGGGTCAACAGGGGGTCTAACCCGGTCAACTCGCCGGCGTTTAGCCGCCGGCGAGGCCCGAGACGGCGGAACGCCGCGGAAATCACCCACAGGGTTCCGTTCGAGGCGTGTTTAGGCTCTTCGAAGAGCTGGCGATGCGGCGCGTCGAGTAGTGCCCTCGGCTAGAGCTGGGGTGGCCGAGAACGACGTCGGCGACCACGTTTGCGGCCGCCGGAGTTCGGCTGTGTTCGGGGGCGCGGCTGCAGCGTGCAAATGCGCGAACTAAAACGCTAGCGGGGCACTACGAGGTGCGGCGAGAGTGCTAGGTGCACTGGCGTGGCCAAAGGGTCGCCGGAGCAACGCCGGCGACAAGCTCAAGCGGAGGCGAGCTTCGGCCATGGCGGAACTGAGGCCTAGACGGCGTAATCGCGAGGGGTAGGAGAGGGGTTCGAAGCAGAGGCTCACGGGGATCACGCAGAGCAGCACAGCGGGGTCGGGGGAGACCTGGTGACGGTGAATCGACGGCGGCGGACGGCGGAGCCCGAGGAGGAAGACGATGGCGATGGCGGCGATGGAGGCCGTCCGGAGGTGCGTGGCTCGACGAGGAGCTTCAGGGCGAGGGGGCGGAGCTCGTGGACTGCTCAGATGCTCTCGAGGGGCGCGGTGGCTACGACTACGGCGGGCGGTGGCGCCGGTGGCGTTCGGCCGTGAGAGAGAGAGAGAGACAGAGGAGAGGAAGAATCGGGGGAGAGTGAGAGGGTACGGGGGGGCTGCGTGGCTTCGTCCGGCGTCCCAGGGCGACGAGGAGGCTCCAGGCAAGCAGGGAGGGAGGTGGCGTGGCGCGGTGGCGCGCGCGCGGCCGGGCACGCGCCGTCCCCCTGTCGGGGAGGAAGACGACAGAGGAGGGGGGACGGGCTGGGCCGCCTGCTGGCTGGGCCGGAGGCGCCAGGTAAGAGGCCCAGGTAAGGTTTCCCTCTTTTATTTATTTATGTTTTCTAATTTCTGACACTTGTTTTGATTTAATAAAATACTAAATCAATTTATTACCTTATGCCAATTTTTGCAGGAGCTAGATATATTATTCCAGAGCTCTTTTATAATTGGCATAATTTTTGGACCATATTTCATATATATAGAAATATATTTCCAATGCAAATATTTATCGAATTAATCCAAATGGCCAAAATAAATATCCATGAGCTCCTAAAAATATTGTTTTGATTTTTATCTCTGTCCAATATTTTCAGAGAGCAACATGAGCATTTTCTTGGACCCTTTTGGAGAAATTTTTATTTGGGTCATTTTCAAAAATGATTCTGAGGGTTCCACCAATCCTCATTTCAAATTTAAAAGAAATTTAAATATGATGCACAAATGGCTAGCTAGTCTAAGTCATACCAGACTAGGGATGTGACAACTCGCCCCCACTTGAAAGAATCTTGTCCCGAGATTCAGGGGTCGACGGGAAGAAAGCGGGGTACTCCAGTCGAAGACGATCTTCTCGCTCCCAAGTAGCTTCTCTCTCGGAATGATGAGACCACTGAACTTTGAGAAACTTGATGTTCTGACGTCGAGTGACACGCTCTGCTTGATCAAGAATGCGAACCGGGTACTCTCGGTATGTGAGGTTATCTTGGAGATCAAGCGTTTCGTGGTCCACTCCACGGATAGAATCCGAGAAGCAACGCCTGAGTTGAGAGACGTGGAAGACATCATGAACTCGAGAAAGATGTGGGGGTAGTTCCAACTGGTAGGCAACCTCTCCTCGTTTAGCGAGAATACGAAAAGGACCAATGTAACGAGGAGCCAACTTGCCCTTGATACCGAAACGATGGGTACCCTTCAACGGAGTAACCCGAAGGTAAGCTTGGTCGCCAATCTCATAAGTCATATCCTTATGATGACGATCGTACTGGCTTTTCTGACAAGACTGGGCTGTTTTCAAATTCTCACGAATGATTCGAACTTGCTCTTCTGCCTCCTGGATCATGTCCGGTCCAAAGAATTGTCTTTCACCCGTTTCTGACCAGTTCAAAGGTGTTCGACATCTTCGTCCATAGAGAACCTCAAAAGGAGCTTTCTTGAGGCTGGATTGGTAGCTATTGTTATAGGCAAACTCGGCGAAAGGAAGACATTTCTCCCAATCCATACCGAATGAGATAACGCAAGCTCTAAGCATGTCTTCGAGAATTTGATTGACCCGTTCCACCTGACCACTTGATTGAGGGTGGAAAGCGGTACTGAAAGAAAGATGGGTTCCCATGGCAGTTTGGAAGCTCTCCCAAAAATGAGAAGTGAAAAGACTGCCGCGGTCTGAATTGATTTCTAGTGGAACACCATGAAGTGACACTATTCGAGAAATATATAAGTCAGCAAGCTGACTAGCAGTGATACTCTCTCGAACAGGAAGGAAGTGAGCCACTTTGGAGAGACGATCAATGACTACGAAGATAGTGTTATTCCCTCTCTTGGTCCTGGGAAAGCCGGTGATGAAGTCCATACCAACTTTATCCCATTTCCACTCAGGAATAGCTAAAGGCTGAAGGGTGCCAGCAGGTCTTTGATGCTCTGCCTTAACGCAACGACATACGTCACATTTAGCAATGAACTCAACAATTTCTCTCTTCATCCTAGTCCACCAGAACCTCTGGCGTAGGTCCTGATACATCTTAGTACTACCGGGATGAATCGTGAGAGGAGATTCATGCGCCTCCTTAAGAATCAATTGTCGAAGATGTTGCTTCTTGGGAACCACCAAGCGATTCTCAAAGAAAACAACACCACGATCATCCATAGAGAAACATCCACCAACTCCCTTCTTAATGTTTCTCTTGATCCGGGTAATCCCCGTATCATGCTTCTGGGCTTCTATGATAAGATCCACAAGGGTAGGTTTCGCCACCAAGGTAGAAAGAAATCCGCGAGGAGCTATGTGAAGATTAAGCTTACAGAATTCCTCATGGAGAAGTGGTTGGCCTTGCTGCAACATGAGATTGTTGCAATAGGATTTACGGCTTAGAGCATCAGCCATGACATTGGCTTTGCCTGGGGTGTAGGTAATCCCTAAATCATAATCTGTGATCAACTCCAACCAACGTCTTTGCCTAAGGTTTAGGTCTGGTTGGGTGAAGATATACTTGAGACTCTGGTGATCGGTGTAGATCTCGCAACGTTTACAAAGAAGGTAATGTCGCCAGGTCTTGAGTGCATAGACTACGGCTGCAAGCTCTAGATCATGTGTAGGATAATTCTCCTCATGTGGATGCAACTGTCGAGATGCATAGGCAATCACATGACGATCCTGCATAAGAATGCAACCTAGTCCCCGTCGTGAGGCATCGCAGTAGATAATAAAGTCTTTAGCGAAATCCGGTGGCACAAGTATGGGAGCAGAAGTCAGGCGCCTTTTCAGTTCCTGAAAACTGTGTTCACACTGTGGGGACCACTCAACTTTTTATCTTTCTTGAGAAGTTCCGTGAGGGGTTTGGCTACTTTGGAGAAGTTTTCAACAAAGCAGCGACAATAGCTGGCTAGACCAAGGAAACTCCTAACTTGTTTAACGGTCTCAGGTGGAGTCCAATCGAGAACAGCCTGAACTCTCTCGGGATTGACAGCAATGCCCTTACCAGAGATTACGTGGCCTAGGTAGGTCACTTCTGGCAACCAAAATTCACACTTGGAGAACTTGGCATAAAGGCGGTGCTCTCTGAGTTTTTCTAACACAAGTCTAAGATGTTCGGCATGCTCTTCCTCGTTCTTCGAGTAGATAAGAATATCATCGAGGTAAACCACGACGAACTTATCTAAGTACTCCATGAAGATCGAATTCATCAAGCGGGAGAATGTGGCTGGGGCGTTGGTTAGGCCAAAGGACATGACGGTGTACTCGTACTGGCCATAACGAGTGACAAAAGCTGTCTTGGGAATGTCCCCGTTTCTGATTTTGATTTGGTGGTATCCTAACCTTAAATCAATCTTGGAGAAGACTGAGGATCCAGCGAGCTGATCATACAGGTCGTTGATCCTGGGGAGCGGATACTTGTTCTTTATCGTAACCAAATTAACGGGGCGATAATCTACAACCATCCGATCCGTACCATCCTTCTTCTTGACGAAGAGGACGGGGCAAGCCCAAGGAGAAGAGCTAGGACGGATGAAACCCTTTTGCAAGGACTCATCAAGTTGTTTCTTAAGCTCGGCTAGTTCTAAGGGTGCCATCTTGTAGGGTCTCTGGGAGATTGGAGCTGTTCCTGGGATAAGATCTATGACGAACTCTACATCTCTGTCAGGTGGAACACCTGGCAGTTCCTATGGAAAGACATCTGGAAAGTCACGAACTACCGGGATATCTTCAAGGTCTGGAAGAGGGCTGGCATTAAGAGAATAGAGCTGACGCTTTGCAACTCTAGTGGAGACGGTGACTATCTTGCCAGATGGGTGTGTGAGCTGAACAGACCTGGTAAAACAATCAATCTTGGCATGATGAGCTGTTATCCAGTCCATACCCAAGATGATGTTAATATCCGAAGACTTGAGAGATATCAAGGAAGCAAGGAATACAAGTCTGTCCACAAGGATTTCATTGCCATAACTTATCCTAGAAGTTTGCCATTTGGATCCAGGAGTTTGAATAAGTAGTGGGGAGGGCATATCACAAAATGACATGTCGTGCAAGCGGGCATAGCTTTCAGAAATGAAGGAATGAGACGCTCCAGTATCGAACAAAACCGATGCCGGATGACAGTTGACAAGGAGTGTACCAAGAACGACATCTGGATCATCATGAGCGGCTTTAGCTGAGACGTGATGCATACGTCCATGTTCAGTGGGAGCTGACTTGGCACTGATCATCTTGCGTGATGGCTTACCATGGCCAATAGACTTCTCGGGCTGGGGTGGAGCAACTCTGGACTGAGTGCAAATACGGGCAATGTGGCCTAGCTCTCCGCACTTGTAACAATTCTTGGAGGTAGGATGTGGACCTGTATTAGAAGGCGGTCCACCAATAGGCCTGGGTGGAGCATACTGCTGAACTTGATGAGGTGCCACATAAGATGGCCTCGGTACATATTTGGGTGGAAGAGCGGAGTTTGGAACCCAAATCCGGCGCTTCTGAGAGCTAGAACCGGAGGAAGATCCCAAAGCACGAGTGTGCTTACGAGACTCCTCGTAAGTGAGTTGAGCTGTCTCTGCATTAATGGCCTTGTTCACAAGGGCTTGGAATGTATCACAATGATGCAGGTGGAGATCACGACGCAACTTGGGGTTGAGACCCTTCCGGAACCTAGCCTGCTTCTTGGCGTCCGTGGACACCTCTTCTGTGGCATAACGGGCGAGGTTCTCAAACTCTCTACTATAGGCATCAACAGCCATCTTACCCTGGGTGAAACTACAGAACTCTTCTCTCTTGCGATCAATGAGGGCTTCAGGAATGTGATGCTCGCGAAAAGCCTCAACGAAATCCCTCCAGGTGGATGTCTGGCCAGCTGGAAGCATAGCCTCATAGTTCTGCCACCAAAGACTAGCAGGACCTTCTAGGTGGTATGTGGCATAGGTGACCTTGTCATCTTCAGCGATGCTCGCGGAACGCAGCTTATGAGTGATGCTACGGAGCCAGTCATCTGCATCGAGTGGCTCGATGGAATGATGAAAAGTTGGTGGGTGCAAGCGAATGAAGTCATGAATGGTCGCAGACTTATTGGACCGAAGTGCGGTGTTCTCCTCGATACGTGCCAACAAACGGTTAGACTCACGCTTGTTCCTCTCCATCTCTAGCATGAACTCTGTCAACGAAGGCTGATCGGGAGGATCCTCATCCCTACCATCTCCGTGGTTCTGGCTACGAGCAACGGAACTTCGCTTAGCTGATGACATCCTGAGAAACGAACCAAGGACGGAATCAGCATCAACTATGGACTGTAGAATGTAGGACAAGGGATTAGTATCTCTCGAACTCCTAGGGAAATTTCGGCAGCATAACGGCAGTAAAATGCTCAGAATGAGACATCCTACTAAAAATGGGGTGGTAACATACTCATCAACATTACTCAAGGTTCTGAGATCATACTAAACAGACTACAACGGAAATACTCAAAACTAGGGTATGACTCTGATCAACCAATCCTATGGAACTACGGAGTAGTAACACGTGATCCTGATAGACGGAAGAGAAAGCCTAGTTCCTTAACCCCGTAGGAAAGATAGGATGATTCAGATCAGAAGGCCACGAGGTAAAGGAGTAAAAAGAGCCTTACGTTCCAACCCACAATCAATTCCCTTACATAACTAAAGAATTTCTAGACTCAACTTCGACCGGTTGGCTTGGTAATCCTACAGGCAGTCAGGCTCTGATACCAACGCTGTCAGGACCCCGACTCAATGCCACATCGATCTAGCATGTAACGCCTCATATCACTTTGCAGCCTCACGCACGGTATTCCCACGGGTGTCGCCTTACCTTTGCCCGGGACCGTTTGCACATTTTGGCACACGTATATGATGGTGTCGCTAGCATCCATATGATAAAGAGCCCGGGCTGACATGGCTAGTCGTAAACCCAAAGTGGCACTAACTTACAGGGACAGGCATCCATGACCCAGCATCGAACGTGTCGGTCATCAACGAGTGAATCCACGCTGTAGCACTGGGCTAACAGGACTCCGGTGAACCGGGCTGTAGCGGGCTAGCAGGACTCCGGTATTCATTGCGTGACATTTCCCCGAAGGGACAGACACAGGATCGAAGAAGGACACATGCCGGCCTGCCTAAGTGTTCCGGAGCAGTAGCAAGCTACCAGGGCTCAGTGGAAGCACTAGGACACATTTCCCGGTAAGAGAGGCTACTGAGAATAAACAACTAGATAGTCAGATCCCACACATAGCAATACACATTACACGTACGCATAACATGCAAGTATGTGTTGTACAACATGGCATCACAACATAACTCAACAATCATATAGATAAAGACTCAGAAGAGCCATCACAGCATTATTACAAGCAGGGGTCACATGACCCAACAGTCAGAGCAATCAAGCAACAAGCGGAAGCATTACATGTCTGGGTACAGACATCTACAAATGAAAAAGGCTGAAGAGCCTGACTATCTACACCATCCGATCAAGATCGTAGCTGAGGTACTAAAGCAACATGAGACCCTAGTAAGACCGAAGTCTCCGCTGCAAAAACATAAATAAAGCAACATGAGTACAAAGGTACTCAGCAAGACTTACATCAGATCCTATCATACATGCATTTGTATCAAGAGGGTAATGTGGGGTTTAGTTGCAGCAAGCCAGCTTTGACTCTGTGGCTATCCTGTTCTACGACTACCAGAAACTCTTGAGGTGATGTGGCGCATACGAGTCCACTAATCACCACACAATACACTACTATGGATTCATCCCCGTCTCCCTACGAGAAGGCCATCCATAGCACTCACTCATGTCTTGAGCATTTTAGAGTATCCACTTCAAGTTGTCTATGTACCATGTAAGCATCCAAGAAGTCCATAACCGCGGACCCGGCTATTCGAATAGATCATGTTAACCCTGCAGGGGTGTACTTCTTCACACACGCTCTCGCCACTTACCGCCATGTACACGTCATGTATCTCGGCAACCTTCAAGCGGAAGCCTGGCGAGGGTGTCGGCCACGACCTGACTAACCACACAAGACTCTAATCCAGGTTTATCGCCTATTCGGGTTCCATCCGCAAGGAGATTCGGCCGGGGTTTCACTCACGGCCCCAAACGATGTGTGCAGGGTTCCCAAGCCCACCTCGCCGGATGGATCTACGCTTGGTACACCGTGCCACTGGTGCCTAGTCTGTCCCAAGCCCACCTGGCCGGGTGCCACTTGGTAGACTACTAACACTACCTACAAACACCAGAAACTAGTTGCGACTCCTGGACAAAGACCAAGTTGGTTAATAAGTCGAGAGGGGTCGAGTTACCGGAACCCAATGTGTGGTAGTATCGAGTCATTGGACAACATACATAGAACTCAGTGCTTAAGGACGGTTCCAGTGAGACAACCCACCATGTACTCCTACATGGCCTCTCACCGCTACCTTTACCAAATCGTGTTCACACACACTTCATTCTCAGCATCAGAACATATCGTAACACTCCAATTCATTCCCAATGAATCAGACCTGACACAACTCTAAGCAATAGCAGGCATAGCATGGTAGGAACACATCAGTGGCTTCAATCAACTCCTACACATGCTAGTGGGTTTCAACTATTTACTGTGGCAATGACAGGTCATGCAGAGGAATGGGTTCAACTACCGCAGCACAAAGTAGTAGATGAATCGTTGTTGTCCTAATGCAATAACTGAGAGCAGGAGCGAGAGAGTAGGGTTTTATCGAAATGAACAAGGGGGTTTGCTTGCCTGGTAAATCAACAAGGGAGGCACTGCTTCACAGACAGGTACTCTGGAACGTCTCCGGAGCAGGACCTATCGAGAAGGAACGGTGCCGGCAATCAATACACAATCATATGCAACAATATGATGCATGAACATGGCATGTAGATGTGATGCTGTTTGAGCTAATGCAATTAGTAAACATTTGGTTTGAAGTCCATTTGAACCAAAGGTTCAAATGCATTTCTAAATTAAGTCTCTTATATATGCCATAATGTGTTTTCCCATATTCAGCATGTATAAGTTGGTTTTCCATGCATGAAACTAGTACAGATGGAAAGATTGCATTTTTCTGATAATTTTTCATATATAAATTATTTTAATCTGAGCTACGGTTGAATTGTTATGAATTTTTGAAGTTTAAAACAATTTCTGGAATTTTCTGATTTAAATTAAAATCCCAGAAATCATATTATAGCGCCAGCATGACGTCAGCACAACGTCAGCGGTCAACTGGGCTGGTCCGGGTCAAACCTGACGTGTGGGACCCACACGTCAGTGACAGGGGGTTAAACAGGGTTAGTTTAATTCTAATTAAAAAGATTAGTGGCTCTGGGGCCCACTGTCAGTGTCACAGTTAGTTAACAGAGATAATTAGTTGCTAAACTAATCCTAAACTAAAAATTAGCAGGGCCGGGCCCACCTGTCATTGACCCACACGGGTCAAATCTGGGTCAACAGGGGGTCTAACCCGGTCAACTCGCCGGCGTTTAGCCGCCGGCGAGGGCCGAGACGGCGGAACACCGCGGAAATCACCCACAGGGCTCCGTTCGAGGCGTGTTTAGGCTCTTCGAAGAGCTGGCGATGCGGCGCGTCGAGTAGTGCCCTCGGCCAGAGCTGGGGTGGCCGAGAACGACGTCGGCGACCACGTTTGCGGCCGCCGGAGTTCGGCTGTGTTCGGGGGCGCGGCTGCAGCGTGCAAATGCGCGAACTAAAATGCTAGCGGGGCACTACGAGGTGCGGCGAGAGTGCTAGGTGCACTGGCATGGCCAAAGGGTCGCCGGAGCAACGCCGGCGACAAGCTCAAGCGGAGGCGAGCTTCGGCCATGGCGGAACTGAGGCCTAGACGGCGTAATCGCGAGGGGTAGGAGAGGGGTTCAAAGCAGAGGCTCACGGGGATCATGCGGAGCAGCACAGCGGGGTCGGGGGAGACCTGGTGACGGCGAATCGACGGCGGCGGACGGCGGAGCCCGAGGAGGAAGACGATGGCGATGGCGGCGATGGAGGCCGTCCGGAGGTGCGTGGCTCGACGAGGAGCTTCAGGGCGAGGGGGCGGAGCTCGTGGACTGCTCAGATGCTCTCGAGGGGCGCGGTGGCTACGACTACGGCGGGCGGTGGCGTCGGTGGCGTTCGGCCGTGAGAGAGAGAGAGACAGAGGAGAGGAAGAATCGGGGGAGAGTGAGAGGGTATGGGGGGGCTGCGTGGCTTCGTCCGGCGTCCCAGGGCGACGAGGAGGCTCCAGGCAAGCAGGGAGGGAGGTGGCGTGGCGCGGTGGCGCGCGTGCGCGCCGGGCACGCACCGTCCCCCTGTCGGGGAGGAAGACGACAGAGGAGGGGGACGGGCTGGGCCGCCTGCTGGCTGGGCCGGCCAGCTGGCTGGGCCGGAGGCGCCAGGTAAGAGGCCCAGGTAAGGTTTCCCTCTTTTATTTATTTATGTTTTCTAATTTCTGACATTTGTTTTGATTTAATAAAATACTAAATCAATTTATTACCTTATGCCAATTTTTGCAGGAGCTAGATATATTATTCCAGAGCTCTTTTATAATTGGCATAATTTTTGGACCATATTTCATATATATAGAAATATATTTCCAATGCAAATATTTATCGAATTAATCCAAATGGCCAAAATAAATATCCATGAGCTCCTAAAAATATTGTTTTGATTTTTATCTCTGTCCAATGTTTTCAGAGAGCAACATGAGCATTTTCTTGGACCCTTTTGGAGAAATTTTTATTTGGGTCATTTTCAAAAATGATTCTGAGGGTTCCACCAATCCTCATTTCAAATTTAAAAGAAATTTAAATATGATGCACAAATGGCTAGCTAGTCTAAGTCATACCAGACTAGGGATGTGACAGCGATGCTCATCCCATCATACCGCGGCAAAGGCGTCTTCTAGGAAGACGACACTCGCACAGGGCGCGTCTCTGAAAACAAAGGCAAATAATGATACTGTTAGGCCCTTTCCTTTGTCAAAGAGGTATAATTCTTTAGCATGCACTCGGCGAATAGATCGGATGGTGACGTTTCCTGCTGTGACATATTGCGGGAGGAGTGTACACCGAACTATATCTAGAGTTCCGCACGGCCATGCGCAGACTAATCCGGCCCCGGACCCTGCCACAAGGCATGGAGGGAATACGGGAGCAATGCCGGATTGTCATCTCCCAGAGGATTCAGATAACGTATCCGTCACCAACTCTGAAGTGGAGAGTGCGATGAATCATTGGCGGCGGAGAGCGGTTACGCGTGACCCAAATTTCACCGAAGAGGCATTCAATGCTTTCAGCTCAACGGATGCTTACATCCGAGCTGCTTGGGATGGACTTGCTGGAGCCACTCACCAGCTTTTAAAGGATATGCGGGTAAGGACTTTTTGTGCAGATTCAATAATCATATGCCAGTAGCCCCCAAGTCTTGAAGAAGTTGGCCCAACTGATTTAAGAGTTGTTACATCCTCAGGTACTCACAGAGAGAAATAACACATTATCCAAGGAGCTAGAAGAATGCCGAACTAAGCTAGTTGTTGCCACCGCCGAACTGCCTGATAATGAGCGACATCAAACGCAGACTAGTGCGATCTCTGTGAGAATCAGACAAGCACTTGGTTGAAGAACTCGATTATGTACTCTGGGGGCTGCGGACCATGCCCAATCGCACAACCGGATATACACCTTTTTTCATGGTGTACGGTGTGGAGGCAGTTTTGCCCTGCAACATTATTTATGACTCACCTCGAGTGCGCATGTACAAGGTGAGAGAGTCCAAGCTCGATCGGCAGGACGATCTAGATGGCTTGGAGGAGGAGTGCGATGTCGCGAAGGCACATTCCGCATTTTACCAACAGCAAGCTCGGTGATATCAAAGCAAGGAAGTACGAGCAAAGACCTATAATGTCGGTGAACTCATTTTACACCTACTAGAGAAGAAAAAGGACAAGCTCAAGCCCAAATGGGAGGGTCCCTTCATTATAGATGAAGTTCCCATTGGAGGAGCCTATCGCCTTCGCAACGCTTCGGATAATCGTTTGGAACCAAACCCATGGAACGCTGCCCGGCTCCGAAGATTCTACGCCTAAGTTCGCACTTATACCTTTTTCTTCGTCCTTTCTTTTCTACCTCTCATTTTTTTTCTTCTTCTTTTTGTTTTTATACGACTTCTAGCCAGTGTTCGGATAAACCGCACACTTGAGGGGCATACATCATTAAATGTACATACCCCATAATACCTAGGGGCTCCTTTTCCCAGAAGCTTATTATAATTATTATTTTTCAAGCATCAGGCTCACCGTATATATGTTTGTCTACTCATATGCGTCTTGTCTTCGCCATTATATGCACCTTTATGACTTAAGTTTTTATGGATTATGCACTTGATATATGTGGAAGAAATTTATGGATTATTTAAGCATGTAGGTTTATCCGAAGATGAAGCTAAGAATAAGATTTTCCCTTTATCTTTTAGTGGAAAATCATTAGCATGGTATAGGCTATGCGATGATATTGGATCTTGGAATTGGAATCGATTGAAATTGAAGTTTCACCAAAAAAATTATCCTATGCATCTAGTTCATCGTGATCGGAATTACATATATAATTTTTGGCCTCATGAAGGAGAAAGTATCACTATAGCTTGGGGGAGGCTTATGTCAATGTTATATTCATGCCCCAATCATGAGCTCTCAAGATAAATTATCATTCAGAAATTTTATGCTCGACATTCTCATTATGATCGATCCATGCTTGATACTTCTTGTACTGGTTCCTTTATGAAGAAGACTATTGAATTCTGGTGGGATCTTTTAGAAAGCATTAAGCGCAGCTCTGAAGATTGGGAACTCGACAAAGGTAAAGAGTTAGGTATTAAGCTTAAGTATGATTGTGTTAAATCTTTTACGAATATCGATGCTTTTCAAAAGTTTAGTACTAAATATGGACTTGACTCTGAGATAGTAGCCTCCTTTTGTGAATCATTTCTACTCATGTTGATCCAGTTAAACAGGGAGTGAAGTGGTTCTAATATCACCCACCTATTAAAGAAGAAATTAAAGAACCGATAATAGCTAAAGATGAAACTATTATCTATAATGTTGATTCAGTTGTTCCTACTGCTTATATTGAATAACCACCTTTCCTTGTTAGGATAAAGGAACATGCTAAAGTTTCAATTGTGGTCAATAAAAGCTATATTAGAACACCTAAACCAGCTGAACAAATTGAGGTAGAACCAAGTGTTGCTATGGATAAAGATCTCCTGGTTGAAAATGTAGATGGGCATGTTATTTACTTCTTTGATGAAGCTGCTAGAATTTCCAAACCCGGTGAAAATGATAAACATAGACCCATTGTTGGGATGCCCGTTGTCTCAGTTAAGATAGGAGATCACTGTTATCATGGTTTATGTGATTAAGGTGCTAGCATGAGTGCTATTCCTTTTACCTTATATTAAGAAATTATGAATGATATCACACCTGCTGTGATAGAAGACACATATGTTACTATTGAACTTGCTAATAGAGATACCATCACACCACTTGGGATTGTTAGAGATGTTGAAGTCTTGTGTGGGAAAATAAAGTATCCTACTTATTTTCTTGTTCTTGGTTCCCACAAGATGACTTTCGTCCCATTATCTTTGGTAGACCTTTATTAAACACCGTTAATGCTAGAATAGATTGTGAGAAACAAACTGTCAGTGTTAGTTTTGGTGATGAGTCTCGTGAATTTAATTTTTCTATGTTTAGTAGAAAGCATCATAAGGAAGAATTTCCTAGTAAAGATGAAATAATTGGTCTTCCTTCTATTGTTGTACCTCCTACTGATCCACTAGAACAATATTTGCTAGACCATGAGAATGATATGCATATGCATGAAAGAAATGGAAGAAATAATATTTTTTGGAACAACTTCCTTTGCTTAAACACAATTTTCCTATTGAAACTCTGGGAGGTCCTGCTCCACCTAAAGGTGATCCCGTGTTTGAATTAAAACAATTGCCAGACAGTTCGAAATATGCTTATCTTGAGGAGAAAAAGATATATCATGTTATTATTAGTGTCTTGTTCATCATAATTAGCCATTCTTCCATAAGGAAATTGTATGACTTATGTTATAAGTTGTTCCTGGTGGATCCTTTGTGTATCCAAAGTTAGACCTTTACTTGATGACCACGTCAATGCTATCCCAAAGCATGTTTGTGGTACTCCGTTCATCAACGAGAACATTGGAAGTGCAATACTAAAATTTTCTTGATCGATTATCCAAGCTCCGTTGTATGGCTAAACATCATAAATTCCTTCTTTGTCTAAGTTGTTACATACTTGGAGCCCTATCATGTATATCATACTCATACTTTCCTTGGGAAAGATATACTCTTGATAATCGGGTTTAAACACATTTTCCTTTCCATTGGTCTGATTATCCTAATAATCACATTTTGCTTTCCATTGGTATGGTTAACATCACATATAATTTATATGATCTAAGTAGTAATAATTCCTTGCTTATGTAACCATCTCGGTGTACAACTCTATCAGCAAGACCATATTACTATTGTCGATGATATTCCGGTAACCACCAGTGGACGAGAACTTTGCCTACCGGTCGCCTCGCCTTGCGAGCAAGAATATGGTTCTCTTTGTTCTCCGCCCTTTGTACCGATGTTGTTGCCGACATAGCTGACAAGCTATCCTCATACATGCCTTGCTATCATCACCGTGCAAGATGTCAGCGCCCTTCCTACTTTGAACCCACATGGTGGGCCCATGACCCATAGTTCCACAGGATTCAAACATGACTCTCCTATACAACCTTGATCCTGGAGTATCCGCTGTACTTGGCTTCGTAGGTAATTCACGAGCTAATTTCCTTACCATGTTTCATTCTGGTATTAGATGCAACATCCTTCTTCATTGCTTTGAACACCTTCATCATCTGTTTAAGCATCAGATGGATGCCTACCTGGTTGAAACTTGTTGAATCTCCTAATATCACTCTCAATACGTTTCCTTGTGCTTCTAATATCCCCTTCCTTGAGATGATTACCGGATATTAATCCTTTTAGACAACCATCCTTTTAGTTTCCCCCTATACCCTATTCGTAAGTATGATGGAGTTCCCGAAGAAAGGATGACGACTTCATCTTAATGACCTAAAGTAGAGAAATGAAGGCATCAACGAAAGGGATCAACTTCTTCGAGAAGAGCAACCAAGAACGAGAAGATCCGTTACGATTTTGTAACTAGAACATCCCCCCTTACTCCACCTCTTAAATCTCGGGATGAGATTTCTTGTAGTGGAGGAGATATGTAAGACCCTGGTAGTTAAGCTACAATAACCACACACACACTAACGGTGCCATGTCATCCCAATTAATTTTCTAAACCTCACTTTGATCCAAACCGAATTCAAATTAAAATAAAGTCAAATAATTATTTCTTCAAATGGTAAAACTAAAATGTTCGCTGGGTTGCAAAAGTCACTAACCAATTGTCTTGAAGGAACCAATATTATTTGACATATTAAATTGCCCCTAACCTATTTCAAACAGTGCCGGAAACAACCTTTTTAATCCATTTGCATTTATGCAAAATTCAAAAGAATTCAAATGCTCACCAAACCTTTTTATGGCAGTTCTAAATATTGTAAAGTCATTATGTGTCACAACTCCATATTTTACAAAAGACTAGGTAATTGCCCGTGCGTTGCTACGGGAGCATGTAATCTAGTTGTTCAACCATGTATACTTACGTTGAGAGGATACCAAAACTGAGTTGCAGACATAAAAAAATGAAAAACAAAGCATACCTTCCGCTGATATGAAATACATCAAGGCCCTTTTCAGAGGAAATATTACAGATGTCATGGATCACTGGAAGTTATTCACAGGAACACACCAAGATTATGGAATACCAGAATCAAGCCATGCATGAATAAACACGTGAAAAAATCCCGGAATTTTGACTTCGGGTTCACTTCATGCTTTCATGGTTGCCGTAGGGAAGTGGCATATGCAATTGCGATGTAACGCAAAAATCATTAAAGCTAACAAAAGCTAATGGACGGAGGCCAGCCAGGATCCATACTGGAAGGAGGGTCCAATAGTGAAGTGATATTGTGAGATAATAAATTTGGCAGTGAAATTTTATTGTCTACATGAAATATCATATCAAAGGAATTTTTACATACATCATATATTCATATATAAGATAAAAGGCGACCAATGTTCATAATTCTTACATCACGAGGCACCAAAAATGGTTGTGCGGCGGTAGCAACAGTAGTCACCTATGCATCGAGCCGTGCCTCACATCAGATCCACCACAAGGCATGCCACTGCCGTGTCTGTGTCAGCAACAACTGAATTAAAATTAGCTTTGTTCTTCATCGGTGCGCCTATCACAACATGCAAACAAACGCTCCAACAGCTACAACAACAAATAGCAACAACAACAGCAACAACAAGGGTACCATAAACAATCGCATATTATCTCTCTCACTCCTTGATCAATATCAACTCTAGGCACAAGCAGAAGCAGCAGCATAGCAGCATCAGCAATATGAACAGCGGCACCAGCGTAGCGGTAAAATTGCATCTCTCACACAGGTCTCCCTTGCTCGACACCAGCGTCGCATCGCTCCGTCGGTGCTGCATCTATCCGTCACCTTCCCAGATGAAGCGTTGTACCCTATGTCAGTGCTCGTGCATTGCAACCGGAGTATGCACAATCTAGTAACTATTTTTCTGCATGTAAAAAAAATATGTTCCCCTCTCTCACTTCCTTAGATTCATTATGTAAGTGTGCACTTGCAACACATGTGTAACCACTTTTGTGTTGTCTCACCCTTCCCAAATCCTTGCCGAGGAGATCATGGTGTCATACACACGCAATAGCTGCCACCTTGCCTAATGCGCATGTGACCAAAGATGCTAGTGCATGTCATATGTCAGTAGACAACTGTTTCAGGAAATAGTCCGAGTTTGCCTGTCAAGGAGAATCATTATGGGTGGTTTCCATTTTCAAGATAGGGAAGCTTTAGAAAGAATCCAAGCTTACCTATATCAAGGATATGTGTTAGTGATGACCATGGAAATAACCCCAACTTGCCATATACGTCAGTACGTGTCTATTGTGTTGTCTTCACCATAAAAATAATCAAAACGTGCCCTGTACATATGCGTTGCTATGTATCGGTAGGCTATTTATTGTGGGAAATTATGCCCCGTACATATTCTTATTAATTAGATATAGGACATAACTCTACCATGCATGGACATAGCAAGAAATCATGGTGTTCTCACTTGAATATTATTCGCTCCGGCACACTTATGAAAGAATTGGTTACCATGCACCATGAGTGAAGCGTCCAAAGCTAATTACGGTCTTTCTCTGCCGCCTGCCGCTGAAGCGCTGCAAATCGAGCCAGTACCAACAAGCAAGCAAGCGAGTAGACTACAACCACAACAATCAAGCAAGTGGTTAGATTAGATCGCAGGTTACAGCGCGGGAAGTGAAACACATAAAGGCAAAAAATATAAGGAAAACGGAAAATAGTTTCCTGACATGACCTTAGCATGACCAGTCATCGTGGTTGTCAGGAAGAAGGTCGTGCCGGCCAGCCGCTCAGCAATGGTGCCCTCCTCCTAAGCAATAGCGCATATTCTTCGATGGAGATCGCCGGTGGGAAGCGGGAGTCCAAGTGACGCCTGCCGCGCTACATGATCGTATGGATGTCCATGACCCCATCTTCTTGTGCCGCCACTCTCCCTCTGAGTTCGAACGGCATGTATCATGGATGACTACGACCCCATCGAGCATTGTACCCGGTGGCGGCTAACAGAAGCGAATAAGTAGAGGATCGAGAAGATGCGATCGAGGCAGGCGAGGTAGAGGGAACGGTTAAAGAAAGGAATTTGAGAGATTACTGTCCATGATTGATCTGAATTAATTGTGGTATAAGCGTTAACCAAATAAAGATATTAATTGCCATCCTTGAATTGACTGACTTACCAAATATTGATCGGGAGGAGATGGAAATCGCTGGAGGGGGTGGGAGCATGTTAGACGGGAGAGGAATCATTACGTGGCCATTAAGGAGATGGACCGAGAGGGCTATGGAAAGGATTGATTACCGGGGAAAGAAATTGATATGGCATCAAACATACCTAAATTGACAAGGGGCACGTTGGAAGGGGAAGCGGACGAAGGAGGACCGACGTAAGACGGGAAACGGAACCTTACGGTTCTTTTAGGTAGTAGAGACATCTTGTGGACAAATATTTTGCAAAATACTCCCTCCGTTCCCAAATATAAGTCTTTTTTAGAGATTCCAACAAGTGACTACATACGGAGCAAAATGAGTGAATCTACACTTTAATATATGTCTATATACATCCATATGTTATAGTCCATTTGAAATGTCTAAAAAGACTTATATTTATGAACGGAGGGAGTAGAAAAAATATAAAGAAAGAAAATGAAAAACAATAAATGAAAGAGGACCCACCATGTGCTCCCCCTTGGTTCTCTCTCTCTCTTCTCCATAAACCCTAGCCCCCCTAAGATCCCACTCTAGCTCACCCCCTCTCCCTCTCTGTCCCAACGACCGGTCGGGAAGTCACCGCACCACCGCCAACCACCACCGTCCCGCGCCGCGGATATGCACCTCCGGTCGCCCCCGACCACTCTCGAGGTCTCCATAGTTCCTCAAGGTGAGCTCTCCCCTGGTTCCCTCGATTCCCCCTCCAAACTGACGCTGTAGACCTGCGGCCGCCCGTGGCCACCATAGCCGGAACTCGCCGCGGCCTCCCCCGAGCTCCTGCATGCCTTGGGCTCCACTACCCGTGTCGGTGGCCGCGCCTCATCACGCACGCTTGCCCTGCATTGCCCACGCCGCATCGTCCCGCTACTGCCGCCCACAGTTGCATGCTGCGACACCGCTGTGCTCCTATTCCCCTGCGCGCTCGCCTGCAACGCCGCTGCTGCCCGCTCACTCGCTCGCTCGTGTCCGCGCCTGCCGCCGCAGCTGTTGTTGCCTATTGCCCTGACCGCACCCCTCGCTCCCACTGCGCCCAACCTCGCCCCATGCCGCCCGCTTGCAGCCACCCGTCACTGCTGCCTGCCGCTCTCCCCCCTCGCGCTCGCCATCGGCCATGGCCATAGCCGAGCTTCTCTGTACACGCTCGTGCACAACCACGGCTGGCTCGACTGGGTCTATGCCATGTGGGGCCTAACAAATTTAATTAGAGCCTAACCATATTGATGCCAACCCCTGTTCTAATTACCCCCTGATTAGTGGGCCCTCTCTAGTAAAATAGCTAGTTAAAACCCCTTATTGAAGTATTGCACCCAATGATAAATGGGCCCCCACTGCCCAAATTAGAATAGTCAACAGTTAACACTTTGACTGTTGATTGCTTAGTCAGCACCCATTGGGCCCCACGTGTAATAGACTTTGGTTAGAGTAGTGCTAGGTGACAAAAATATTCTGGTTTTATTCCGAAATTAAATAATTCTAGAAATTCAATAAACTTTGAAAAATCATATAAATTAATCCATAACTCGGATGAAAATAATTTATATATATGAAAAATGATTAGAAAAATGTAAAGAATCCGAATATTACATCCATATATCTGCCACATGCCCCAAACACAACACAAAACGGAAGTTTCCCCTCCGGATCGTCTGACCGATAAATGCCTAGAGCCGGGAAAATATTCCCGGTTATTTTGCCGCTCTGTCTTTAACACTTCGCACTTTGTTAGGTCGCCCCTAGCACAATGTATTGTCATGTCAAGCTTTTGTGTTGCATTTGATTGCTTCGTTATTTATTTCCCCCTCTGTTAGTCTTTTCCGGTAGACCTCGAGATTATTGTTGATCCGGTGATCGACTACTTCACTTTCGAGGGTTAGTATCTGTCTGCAGAGCTTCCAGGCAAGCAAAACACCCTCATCATTCCTATATCCCCCGTTTCCTTCTCTCTCTTGCTTGCATTAGAATTTGCTACTGTATTTGATTGATCATATTCAGATGCATAGCCTGATTTTGTAACCTCCTATTGCTACCTTATCTGTTATCGTATATGCTTAGTATAGGTTGGTTAGTGATCCATCAGTATCCCCTCACCTTGTCCCAGTTGCCCCCGCTTTTATTTTCGATGACTCCATGAATGTGATGGACGTCTGTCGGCGTTCTGGGAACGGGGGTCCCTAGACTTGCCTGCCTGCGGCCTGCGGCGTGGCTCAAAGGGGGCCCCAGCACAACCCATCTTCATCAACACAAGCTCAAGAGGCCAAGCCTCGCGGGGCGGACGACAAGAAGCTTCTTCGGGCACGGCCTCATCAGGCGGGCTCGCGAGGAGGCGGAGAGTTCAAGGCAGGGCACCTCGCGAGGTGCCCATGACGCAAGCCATGACGACCAAGGGTACCAGTCGGGCGCTAGCCCGCGCAGTGTCCTCCTTTCCTCTTTGGTGCAAAGGGAGCAAGCGCAGGCGAGAGCATCAAGCAAAGGCATCCATTTCGGTGCAACAAGACCAAGACCAGCCCAACGGCAGGGAGGAAGTCATTGTGGAGCCCAAGCAGGCGTCACCACCAGAGCCTTTGATAGGCGAGGACCAACTTTAGTCAGGATAGGTGTACCCGCTGTTCCCCTTAAAAATGGCCAATTGTTGGCGCCCTTCCCGCTCAATATTTGGGGAGAGGCCCAGGGCCTTGCCTTCAAAATGGCCAATTGTTGGTCTTGGTCTTGTTGCACCGAAATGGATGCCTTTGCTTGATGCTCTCGCATGCGCTTGCTCCCTTTGCACCAAAGAGGAAAGGAGGACACTGCGCGGGCTGGCGCCCGACTGGTACCCTTGGTCGTCAGGGCTTGCGTCATGGGCACCTCGCGAGGTACCCTGCCTTGAACTCTCCGCCTCCTAGCATGGCCGAGCAGAGAGGTGAAAGGGCAAGTGCGAAGCGTCGCGGGCCCTAACAACCTGCGGCCTTGGGCGCCGCGTGGCGGTTGATTGGACGTGAGCGGCACCATTCCCCCACGCTTCCTTATTTTATGCCATGCTAGGCGGACTCTTCCTTGTGGTAGCTAGTCCTATTTATAGGCAAAGGCCCTGGGCCTCTTCCCAAATATTGAGCGGGAAGGGCGCCAACAATTGGCCATTTTGAAGGGGAACATCGGGTACACTTACCCTGACTAAAGTTGGTCCTCGCCTGTCAAAGGCTCTGGTGGTGACGCCTGCTTGGGCTCCATAATGACTTCCTTCCTGCCGTTGGGCTGGTCTTGGTCTTGTTGCACCGAAATGGATGCCTTTGCTCGATGCTCTCGCCTGCGCTTGCTCCCTTTGCACCAAAGAGGAAAGGAGGACACTGCGCGGGCTGGCGCCCGACTGGCGCCCTAGGTCGTCATGGCTTGCGTCATGGGCACCTCGTGAGGTACCCCGCCTTGAACTCTCCGCCTCCTCGTGAGCCAGCCTGATGAGGCCGTGCCTGAAGAAGCTCCTCATCGTCCGCCCCGCGAGTCTTGGCCCCTCGCGAGGGTCTTGAGCTTGTGTTGATGAAGATGGGCCGTGTTGGGCCCCCTCTGAGCCACGCCGCAGGCCGCAGGTAGGCAAGTCTGGGGACCCCCGTTCCCAGAACGCCGACAGTAGCCCCCGGGCCCACGGCGCGCCCGAACTTGGCCGAGCAGAGAGGCGAAAGGGCAAGTGCGAAGCGTCGCGGGCCCTAACAGCCTGCGGCCTTGGGCACCGCATGGCGGTTGATTGGACGTGGGCGCCTCTACAACCGCGCGAGTTGATAAAGGAGCGGCATCTCCCTTGGCTCATTTATTTCCCCCAGTTGCTGCTCAGATCCCCTTTCCTGCGCCTCTCCTCCCTGCTTCCGAAGTCTTCAGATCTACTCCGTCTACGCGCCCTAGCCAGTCATGGCGCCTCGCCAAGCCCCGGCTGGAGCTTGGTACTCGCCTGCCTTGGACTCGCCAAATGTGTTAGAGGCGAGCCTTGCCCGGGTGCGCCACATGGCGGCGGCGCAGGGCATCGACGGGACGAAGGCATTCAAGGCCGGCTCTACCGTCCCTGAAGGCCGAGGGAGCACCTTTTACCCGCTTTTCGTGAGCGCCATCGTCGCCGGTCGGGTGCCTCCCTTTTCTGAGTTCTTCTTCTCTATCGTCCGCCACTACAATATTCAAGCTCTGCACCTCCATCCCAACTCTGTCCTTCTCTTGGCGATCTTCGCCTACTATTGTGAGGCTCACGTAGGGGTTAAACCCTCGGTGGCCTTGCTACGCCATTACTTTTCCCTCCGGACCTCCCGTGGTTCCGCCTCCGCATGCGCGAGCTTCATCGCGTACAGCGGCTCCATCGCCATTTCGAACCCTGGGAAGAGCATTGAGGGCTTCAGGAGCAAGTGGGTCTTGGTGGATGCTGGGCGCATCCACCCTCGGCTGATCCTGCCCACGGAGCACCCCGCGAGCTCCGACGACTGGTCCCGAGTGGAGCTTCTGGATCCCCGCGCGAAGCTGGTGTTGGAGAAGATGGACGCAAATCTGAGGCCGGCCAGCGTGGCAGCGGCGAAGCTGACCGGTGCGTCGCTGCTGAGGGAGTTCCTGGAGCATCAGCTGGCTCCGCTCCGTCAGTACTCGCTTCCGATGTGGAGGCCTCACCCGAGCCCCGTGGTCTTGGCCAACGAGGATCTGGCTGCGGTCCTCCAGTCCTTGGTTGGGGGCGACGTGGTGAGGCTGGAGGGCGCCCCTACGCCCCTGTTCCGTCGCGAGGATTGGGAGCAGGTGGTGGGGTCCATGCCCGTCTTCAACGGGGACGGGCCCATGCCCGCGGAGGCTCCAGAGGACCTGGTGGACGTGTCCTCCGACGACTCCAGTGAAGAGAAGGAAGAAGGGGAGCGGGAAGAGGGGGTTGACTCAGAGGCGGAGTTAAGGGCTCCTCCCCTTCGGCGCAGGTCCCGCACACTCCGCCTCCCCCAGAGTGACGACGACGAGGATGAAGATGAGCAGGGCGGCGGGAGCCTGCCTCCGATCCCGAAGAAGGACCGGACCGGGCTGATCCCCCGCAGGTCTGTCCCGGCCCCGAGGCGATCCGCAGGCGCGCCTCCTGCTCCGGAGTCCCTTGAAGCTGACCCTTGTAGCCGGCTCTCGGGCTTTAAGTACAGCCGGAGGCTGCTTGAGCCCACCTGCGATGACCTGTAAGTGCTTGATTCCTGTCTTGATTATTGTTCTGTTGCCGAGACTTGATGCCCGTATCTTCCGGCCAGGCTGGGGCTCGCGGCAAAGAAGCCGAAGGGAGCTCCTGAGGCCCCATCCGTGGCAGTGCCTCTGCCCGAGAAAGAAGGTGACTGTGACGCGCAGGCCTCTCCTGCCCGAGCATCCTCGCGAGGCCAGGCTGAGCCTGCTGGGGCGAGCTCAGCCCCCTTGACCCAGGCGACTCCCGAGGTGCCCTTGCTTGACGCTGCCTCCACTGCCGTCGTGGCGCAGCTGGTTCCGCCTCAGGATACTATGGTCACACTGTCGTCTTCTCCTCCTACTCCACTGACTGCTGCTTCGCGGAATACTGTTCTGGATCGCGCCATTGCCGGACTGGACTGCCTGCGGCAGGATCTTCTGGGCGCCGACCCTCGTCTAGTGGCCGGGCGCTTGGAGCTGGCTGCTGGCTGGATTCGCTCCGATGCTTTGATATGGGCGGCGTTGGTCCAGGCCTCGACGGCTTGCGACGAGGAGAAGCAGGCCGTCCTTGAGGCGAAGGTTGCCCGCGATGCTGACCTTGGGGAGGCAGCTAGCGTCCAAGGTCGCTGTGAGACGCTGGAGAGCAAGCTGAAGGGCCTGCAGAACCAGCTTGCTGAGGAGGCCCGCCTTCGCTAAGAGCAGGAGAAAAGCATGAAGGCTCGCGAGGCGGCCGTCAAGGACCTGGAGGCCAAGATCAAGAGGCGTCGTGGCCGCCTAGGCACGCTGGAGCAAGAGCGGGAGGCGAGGAAGGTTGAGCTGGACGGCAAGGCCCGGGTTCTCGCCGAGGATCACGTGGCTTTCGCGGATATGGAAGAGAAAGCTCGCACTTCGCTGAAGACACTTTATGACAGCGGCCTTGAGAGCCCGCTGGCCGGTGAGGAGGATGGCCCCGCCAAGCTGCTTCCCTTCCTGGTTCACGCCCTTCAAGACGTCACCCTTGGCATTAGCCCTACGGCTGAGGCCGAGGCACGCGTCTTGTCTTCTGCAGCGCTGACGCGGGTCTTCACCCACATCTATCTTCGTGACCCCAACATCGACCTCGACAGCCTGCTGGAGCCAGTGAGCGGCGAGCGTGCCGCTGCCGCTGCTGAGGCCATGAAGGGTCGTGCGGAGGCTCTGCTGGGGAAGTTCCGGGCCTTCAGTACCAAGCCGAAGCGGAGCACTTCTAGCCCTGCTGCTCCACAAGGCGAACCTGCTCCGCGCAGCTCCCCTGCCGGCAAGTGACTCCATCGTGGCTCCCGTCCTGCTTTTAATTCCTGCGCATGTACCATGCCTCGGGGAGGCGTTAAAACTTATGTTTGATGCTGTGATAACAGTATGGACTGTAATATTTGCTTTTGAATTCCCAGAAATTTGCATTATTCCTTCCTACTTGCTTATGTTCTACGCCGGCAGAGCCCGGCCCCGCGCATACCTCATCCGCCATTGGCCCCGACCGGAAACCAGGACGGGACCAAGGAGTGAGGGGCTACGTGACAAGTTAGGCTCCTGAGTCGCAATGCTCAGGAGTCCCCCTTGGCGCTCGAACAGCAAGTAGGGAGGTGAGATGCGGGGGTGACTCCTTAGGGAGGTGATATGCGGGTGGATTTGCCGTTCTACGTCTGTAGAGCCCGGCCCCGCGCATACCTCAACCGTCATTAGCCTTTCGGAACTAAGGAGTGAGGGGCTACGAGACCAGTTAGGCTCCTGAGTCGCGATGCTCAGGAGTCCCCCTTGACGCTCAAACAGCCTTCGTACCTTGGCTCCGCTCGGGGAGGGACGTGCGACGAACCAGGCCCGGGGGGCTGGCCAGGTGGCGTGCGTCTGGGCGTGACCCAGGCGCAGCCCCCGTGCCGAGCCCCTTCACGCGGCACTCCCGAGGGGAGGCGTTGCGACAAGGCCAGACACTGAGCTCCGGGCTCCCTGGGGTTGATGCGTCCCGGAGGCCACCCTCAGTTGTTTATCACCAGCGCAGAGCATAGCGCTTCCGTATGCGTACGGGAATAGCCGCTCCTCGGCAGTGTCGTCAGCCAGCACGGAGCATGGTGCTTCCACTGGTACGTGGGAGGGGGCTCCCCTCCGGGAGGAGCCCCCGGGATGTATACAGCCCCACCCTGACACGTGGCTGGCATGGTAGGGCTTGACGAGGTGTATCTGGGCACCCGTGAGCCAGCGCGGGACTCACGGGGCCCTACCTCAAGGTGGGTTGCGCCTGGCTCTGGGCCTTATCTTCGAGTGCGTTCCTGCAAATTTGGCCAGATGCCGGTGCTCTACGTCTTCGGGTCCTGGCTCTCGGGCTGGTCTTAGCCGTCGCTGGCATGCCAGGTCGCGATGCCATGGACAAGACCAGAGGGTGAGGGCCAGAGAGCCGGTAGGAGCCCTGAGTCGTGATGCTCAGGCACCCCCCCTTTAACGCGCAAGCTGGGTTAGATGTCGAAACTCTACGTCCTCGGGTCCTGGCTCTCGGGCTGGTCTCAGCCGTCGCTGGCATGCCAGGTCGCGATGCCATGGACAAGACCAGAGGGTGAGGGCCGGAGAGTCGGTAGGAGCCCTGAGTCGCGATGCTCAGGCACCCCCCCTTTAACGCGTAAGCTGGGTTAGATGTCGAAACTCTACGTCCTTGGGTCCCGGCTCTCGGGCTGGTCTCAGCCGTCGCTGGCATGCCAGGTCACGATGCCATGGACAAGACCAGAGGGTGAGGGCTGGAGAGCCGGTAGGAGCCCTGAGTCGCGATGCTCAGGCACCCCCCCTTTAACGCCCAAGATTCCGACACCCAGGGGAAAAAGGCACCAAATAACATGCATGCTGGATCGAAAGCATAGCCCTAAGATAAACGCAAGAAGGGTACATGCCGCTGGGTCAGGCCCGAGCGGCTTGGGGATGATGCAGCCCGAGGGGCGCCCCCAATAAGGTAAGCTAAGGACATGAAATAAAAGGGATACATGCCGCAGGGACGGACCCACGTGACCTGGGATTAATGCGGCCCTGAGGGCGCTCCCAGCCAGAAATTGAACTTAAAAGATGTCACCTGATGATGTTGGGGATGAAGGGGTGTTGGTGTAGCAGACCCGGTGGGCTGCGGGAGCCGATCCTCACGAGCCCCCAGGCCTAGGGGCCTCAGGAGGCTCCGGAGGCGCTGGCGGCTCCTTGCGGGCCATCTCCATCTCCGCCAGGGCTGCGGCACACCTGACCTCTTGAGCCTCCAAGATGGCCCTCATGAGACGCTGGTCCGCAGCAGCCGCGTTCGGCAAGCCGTAAAGGCATGCGCACGTAGCTGTGGGGCGGACCCTCACAACGTCCCACTCACGAGGGCCAGAGGCGCTCTTGAGACGCGGCTCGGTTGAGCCCCGGTATGTCGATGCAGACACGCAGCCCACCATCCTCGCCTGGATGGGGGGCCACGGCGGGTAGGCGGCGGCTGCCTCTCATGACTCTTGACTCCTGTAACTCCCGAATGGCCTTACTGACGAACTCCTAAGGGTTCGGCCCTCCTTTCCTTGCTCCTTCTTGAGGGAAAAGTGCTTCAAAGCACGCCTCCACGTGGTGCCCAAGCGCCTCCCTCGTGACCTTGGCGAGGTCGGCGGCCCTCCAGGGGAGAGCCCCCGAGCCCTGCCTGAGGAGAGCGCCGGGCGCGCTTCCCTATGCGATGGAAGGAGGCTCCCCCTGAGCAGGCGCGGGCCCTGAGGGGCCAGCCTCCTGAGGGGCCGGGCCGGATGATGTCTTCTTCTTCTTGGGGGCGGCCTCGGGAGGCCTCCTGCTGCCGCGGTCCGGGTCTTCCAGCGATGCGGCCTGAAAGGCTCGCTCCAGGGAGCACACTGCGTCTCTCTCTTCATAGGACACCGTGATGACCCCGCCGCTTCCTGGCATCTTGAGGACGTTGTAGCCGTGGTGGGTTATGACTATGAACTTGGCCAGCGCCAGGTACCCGAGGATGGCGTTGTACGGCAGGCGAATGTGGGCGACATCGAAGTCGATGAGCTCGGTGCCCCGAAGGTGACAGGAAGGCGGACCTGCCCTATCGGGACCGTGGAGCCGTCGGTGACTCCGGAGAAGGGCTTGGTTGGCTGAAGCTGACTGTAGGGCACTTAAAGATTGTTGAACATTTCCACGGACAGGACATTGAGCCCTTCCCCGCCGTCGATGAGGGTCTTGGTGAGTAGCACGTTGCTGATGATTGGGGAACAAAGCATCGGGAGGACTCCGGCTGTGGCCGCGCACTTGAGCTGATCCGCTGAGCTGAACGTGATGGCGCATGCCGACCACCTGAGAGGGTGCGTGGCCTCGAGCTTGGGGAGGACTGCATTCACTTCACGGGCAAACTGCTTGAAGATGCGCTGAGAGGCTGGGTCTTGAGCTCCGCCCAGGATGCAGGCGATTGCGCGTGGCTCCTGGAAGCCCCCAGCCCCCTCGTCCTGATGACGGTCTTCATTTCTCCTTGGCTGCGGCGGTAGCGGAGGGAGGCCTGCGTTCCCTTGCGGGCGATCCTCGCGAGGCTGATCCCTCTAGCCTCCCTCGCGAGGCGGGTCCTGCCAGCGATCCTCACGAGGTCGGTCGCGCCACCCTTGGCGCGGGCCATGGTCTTCCCAACGTCCTGCATTCCTTCCTCCACCTCGGCCGTAGCCCCAGTCGCTGCGGTCGGGACGTCAGCCGACCCTTCCTTCACACACGGCCCGGAGCTCTTGCCATTCATTGGTGTTGTGGGTGTGGAGGTCATGGTACATGCAGTACCGACTCCCTTTGGAGGATTCGGGCTGATCTCTGCCCCGCTTGGTGTCTGGCTCGGCCACGAGTACGACAGCTCCCTTGTTCTTCATGTCCTTGGCCTTGGGCTTCTTCTCTTCGGGGTCCGTGGCAGGCAGCTCTAGGAGGGAGAGGCGCCCCTCCTCAGCCCTGGCGCACTTGGTCGCCAAGTTGAACAGCTCCAAGGAGGTGCACAGGTCTTCATGCATCGCCAGCTCCTCCTTCATCTTGACGTCGCGCACACCGTCGGAGAAAGCTGAGATAATGGCCTCCTCCGTCACCCTGGGGATCTTGAGGCGCGCGTTGTTGAAGCGCTCGATGTACTTCTGCAGGGTTTCCCCTGGTTGCTGCTTGATATGGCGCATGTCGCTCACGGCGGGTGGCCGGTTGCGAGTACCCTGGAAGTTGGCGATGAAGCGGGTGCGCATCTCGTCCCAGGAGGAGATCGTGCCTGGGGCCAGATTCAGGAGCCAGGTGCAGGCTCCGTCCTTGAGCGCCATGGAAAACCAGTTCTCCATGACCTTTTCGTCTCCGTTGGCAGCCTCGATGCCCAACTCGTAGAGTTGGAGGAACTCTGCAGGGTCAGCCGTGCCGTCGTAGCGAGGAGGCAGGTCTGGCTTGAACTTGTCGGGCCACGTGATGATGCGCAGCTCGGAGGTGAAGGCGCGGCAGCCCGCCGTGGCCACAGGGGGCCTTGGGCGACGGAGAGCTTGGTCCTGCGGGTCCCCATGTGCCGCGGCTGGGGGCAGCGCAGGGTCTTGATGTGCTGGAGCAGGGAGCGCTCGGGCAGCTTCTTGAGGGCGAGGGACTTCTTGGCAGCTCTGCTCTTGCCGCGCTGGTGCCTGACGGAGCGGGTTCCGCCCAGGGCCCGCGCGCCTTGGGGCCAGGGCGCCTTCTTGAGGAGGAGGTGGCTGAGGCGCCCCAGGAGCTTCATTCCCCGCGCAGGGCGGGGTGCGGTGCAGCGAGAAGGACGGCGCGGGGGCGCCTCCGGCGGCGCGGATGAGCTCGCGACTCAGTCGAGTCATTCTTCGTAGACTTCGTCGATGGGGCGGTAGCGCGGGAGCTCTTTTGCCGCGATGAGCGCAGCTCGGGCCTCCATGGCCGCGCGGGGCGCGCGTGACGAAGAACCAGCGGGGGTGAGCGAGGGTGTGGCAGTGCGGTCGTCCCGCCTCATGGATGGATGCTGGGACGATGCTTGCTGCTCGTTCCCCACCGGGCCGGTGGCGACGTTGACGGCAGGTGACGGGGAACGACGAGGGCGCCCGCCGACGGGAGCCGTCTGGGCGACATGGGAAGCGAGGGCGGCTCGGCGCTCGGCGCGAGCCCGATGGGCGTCAGACATGGATGCGGTGGTCGGAGAAGAACGAGACGACGGAAGGCAAATTCCGGCGCACCCCTACCTGGCGCGCCAAATGTCGGATTTCGGGTTCTGGCAAACCCTTGAGGTTCAAACACTGGGGTGCGCGCGGAGATTCAACCCTCTACCGGCTCGCTCCTCGCCGAATCGCTAGGACCTAAAATACCAAACTGAACAACACAAGAGACACAAGATTTATACTGGTTCAGGCCACCATTGTGGTGTAATACCCTACTCCAGTGCGTGGTGTGGTGGATTGCCTCTTGGGCTTGATGATGAACAATACAAGGCAGAAGAGCCTCGCGAGGGTCTATTCTTGGCTAGTGCGACGAACTGGTGGGAGGAGTTCAATCGCCCTCTCTACTGGTTATCTGGTGAGGGTTCTCTTCTCCCCTTCCTTGTGGTGGCTAGTCCTATTTATAGGCAAAGGCCCTGGGCCTCTTCCCAAATATTGAGTGGGAAGGGCGCCAACAATTGGCCATTTTGAAGGGGAACATCGGGTACACTTACCCCGACTAAAGTTGGTCCTCGCCTATCAAAGGCTCTGGTGGTGACACCTGCTTGGGCTCCACAATGACTTCCTTCCTGCCGTTGGGCTGGTCTTGGTCTTGTTGCACCGAAATGGATGCCTTTGCTTGATGCTCTCGCCTGCGCTTGCTCCCTTTGCACCAAAGAGGAAAGGAGGACACTGCGCGGGCTGGGGCCCGACTGGTGCCCTTGGTCGTCATGGCTTGCATCATGGGCACCTCGTGAGGTACCCCGCCTTGAACTCTCGGCCTCCTCGTGAGCCAGCCTGATGAGGCCGTGCCTGAAGAAGCTCCTCATCGTCCGCCCCGCGAGGCTTGGCCCCTCGCGAGGGTCTTGAGCTTTTGTTGATGAAGATGGGACGTGCTGGGCCCCCTCTGAGCCACGCCGCAGGCCGCAGGCAGGCAAGTCTGGGGACCCCCGTTCCCAGAACGCCGACACGTGAGACGGGGCGACGGGACCATCAATCATGGACCATTGGTCGTCTCCGCGCGCTCCCAATACACCAACGGTTTGGATACATGATCCGAGTAGGCCACTGGCCTTTTCACACTGACCACCACGCGGGAATAAGTATCGGAAATATGCGTCGTATGATTCTCTTGAAAGCTCTGAGACGTCAGTAGTTTAGCATTGGTTTAGCGGCACGCACCCGGTTGGACGGGAACCACCTGTGCTTGTATTAGGGGGTGGGTCTGCTCTAGGCCGCGTTCGCAACGTCCAGGATTGCAAAGAACGATTGTCCCATGACACCTTCACATTTAGGATGTAGACTAGTGTGCTGGCCTCTCTGTTGAGCCTAGGTAGGTCTATGGCGTGTCGATCAGCCGAGGCTGGGCATGACCCAGAAAAGTGTGTTCGGATGGAGTTAATCGAGCGTGTTGGGTCAGTTGGTGCACCCCTGCAGGGAAGTTAATATATTCGAATAGTCGTGTCCACAGTAACGGATGCTCGGAGTTGTATCCCGATCTATACAACTAGAACTGAATATTGGAGACATGCTACCTCTTGAGCACTGCATTGGTTTTCCCTTGAAGAGGAAAGGGTGATGCAGCAAAGTAGCTCAAGTATTTCCCTCAGTTTTTGAGAACCAAGGTATCAATCCAGTAGGAGGCTCCATGCAAGTCCCTCGTACCTACACAAACAAACAAGAACCTTGCAACCAACGCGATAAAGTGGTTGTCAATCCCTTCATGGTAACTTGCGAAAGTGAGATCTGATAAACATAATAAGATAAGATAAATATTTTGGTAGTTTTATGATATAGATTGGAAAGTAAAGATTGCAAATAAAGTAGATCGGAAACTTATATGATAAAAGATAGACCCGGGGGCCATAGGTTTCACTAGTGGCTTCTCTTAAGATAGCATAAGTATTACGGTGGGAACAAATTATTGTCGAGCAATTTATAGAAAAGTGCATAGTTATGAGAATATCTAGGCATGATCATGTATATAAGCATCACGTCCACGACAAGTCGATCAAAACGATTCTGCATCTACTACTATTACTCCACACATTGACCGCTATCCAACATGCATCTAGAGTATTAAGTTCATAAGAACAGACTAACGGATTAGGCAAGATGACATGATGTAGAGGGATAAACTCAAGTAATGTGATATAAACCCCATCTTTTATCCTTGATGGCAACAATACAATATGTGCCTTGCTGCCCCTGCTGTCACTGGGAAAGGACACCGCAGGATTGAACCCAAAGCTAAGCACTTCTCTCATTGCAAGAAAGATCAATCTAGTAGGCCAAACCAAACTGATAATTCGAAGAGACTTGCAAAGATAACCAATCATACATAAAAGAATTCAGAGGAGATTCAAATATTTCTCATAGATAAACTTGATCATAAACCCACAATTCATCGGATCTCGACAAACACACCGCAAAAACAGACATCGAATAGATCTCCAAGAAGATCAAGGAGAAATTTGTTTTGAGATTCAAACAGAGAGAAGAAGTCGTCTAGCTAATAACTATGGACCCAAAGGTCTGTGGTAAACTGCTCACAACTCATTGGAGAGGCTATGGTGTTGATGTAGAAGCCCTCCGTGATCGATTCCCCCTCCGGCGGAGCACCGATGAAGGCTCCAAGATGGGATCTCGCGGATACAGAAGGTTGCGGTGGTGGAAATAGGGTTTCGTGGTGCTCCTGGATGTTTTCAGGTATGGTCATACATATAGGCAAAAGAAGTCGGTCAAGGGAGCCACGAGGGGCCCACGAGGGTGGGGGCGCGCCCACCCCCCTAGGGCGCACCTTGCACCCTCATGGCCGCCTTGGCTGCTTCTTTACATCCACTCCAAGTCTCCCGAATTGCGTTTTTTCCAAATCGCTCCCGAAGGTTTCATTCCGTTTGGACTCCGTTTGATATTCCTTTTCTTCGAAACACTGAAATAGGCAAAAAAAACAGCAATTCAGGCTGGGCCTCCGGTTAGTAGTTTAGTCCCAAAAATGATATAGAAGTGTAGAGTAAAGCCCATAAACAACCAAAACGGGTAATATAATAGCATGGAACAATAAAATATTATAGATACATTGGAGACGTATCAAGCATCCCCAACCTTAATTCCTGGTCGTCCTTGAGTAGGTGAATGATAAAAATAGAATTTTTGATGTAGAATGCTACCTAGCATATTTCTCAATGTAATTTTCTTTATTGTGGCATGAATGTTCAGATCCAAATGATTCAAACTAAAAGTTCGTATTGACATAAAAATAGTAATATTTCAAGCATACTAACAAAGCAATCATGTCTTCTCAAAATAACATGGCTAAAGAAAGTTCATCCCTGCAAAATCATATAGTTAGGCTATGCTTCATTTTCATCACACAAAATACTCCCATCATGCACAACCCCGGTTTCAGCCAAGCAATTGGTTCATACTTTTTAATGCGCTTAAGCTTTTTTGAACTCTCATGCAATACATGAGCATAAGCCATGGATATAGTACTATGGGTGGAATATAATATGATGATGGAGGTTGTGTGGAGAAGATAAAAAAAGAAAAGGTCTCATATTGACGAGGCTAATCAATGGGCTATGGAGATGCTCATCAATTGATGTCAACATGAGGAGTAGGGATTGCCAGGCAACGGATGCACTAGAGCTATAAATGTATTGTGACGCCTGGATAATTAGGCTATAGTAATCCCCGTTAATGATGCCACGTCACCTCTGTCACTGTAGTTAATCTCGGGTTAGTTCAAAAACCGATTCAAAATTCAAATTCAAAGTTAAGTCAAACAATAAAAGTTTTCAAATGTCAAAAATTAAATGTTCTAAAGTTGACAAATAAATCCTAAGTAATTATGGTGGTGAACCACATTTTTATAATATGATTAGATGCACTAAGTGAAATAAAATAGTAGCAAAACAATTAATTAAATGTCCTTTTGCAATTAATAAAATGTTAATATATTTTATCTAGTTCCCCAAAATTAATGGGGCAGTAGCATAACTTTAATACTAAATTAGGACTTGCTTTTATATTTTATAAAACTATAGTAAATAGAAAATAAAGCAAGACTGTAAAAGAAAAATAAACAAAATCAAACAAAAACAAAAGAAGGAAACATCCCCCTACACTCGGCCGAATGGCCCAACTGGCCATCCGTGCCAAGGCCCACCCCATTCCACCTTATCCCCACCTGACCGAAACCCTAACCCACGCGCTCCCACTCCCCCCCCCCACGTCGCCACTCCCTCTCCACTTCACGATCCGATCTGGATCGGGGATGAGAACCCCCCCACTCCCCTCGCTCCTCGCCTCCTTTGCCCGATCTGGATCGAGGCACGGCGCCCTGACCCCATCGCCGATCCCTGTCGCCTCGACGCCGCCCAACCGACTCCGCCCCGCCACGTCCCCAACGCCCTCGCACCGGCGCCGCCCCGTCTGTGACCGCGCCGTGGCCGGAACCCGCTGGAATGCCTCGTCCCCATTGCACACGTCCACATCTGTCCCTCGCCGGCGCCATCACGCCTCGCCGCCCAACTCCCCTGCAACGGGGGTGAGAACGCTATTCCCCTTGCTTCCCTCTCCTTGTTGTCCCGCTCTTGCTCTACCCGCGGCCGCACCCGCCCGGTCGCGCTCTGTCGCCCCGAGTAGCCCCTGCACCGAGGTCACCAGGCACTGGCCTCGCCTGGCCCGCGCCTAAACCCGTCCGGCGCGCCACCGTGCACGCACGCCTATTGCCTCGTCATCCCGCTCCGCCCTGCTACCATCGCCACTTGGTGTCGTGCTTGCCACCCGCTGCTGGCTGCTGTCATTGCAGCTGTCGTGGCCTCGCTGCTGCTACCCCCGGCGCCCGCCCCATGTCGGTGCCCAGCCACACACGGGCGGACTGCGGCCAGTGCCCGCATGCCCAGCGCCCGTAACCCGCCTGTGCCAGCGCCCACTGCGGCCCTTTAGGCCAATGACAACCGGGGCCCACCCCCCTTGAACGTTATAAATAAAAAGAAAGAAATGAATTTAATAAAGATTTTAATTATTAATTAATTAATTAATCAGTGAATTAATTAAGTTAATTAGAACTGTTAAATTAACTAATCACTCATTAAACTAACTAATAGATTCACTACAGAGTATGACACATGGACCCCACTGGTCAGAATTGACCCAGTCAACTGCTGGCTGGACCCCCGGACCCCACCTGTTAGCCTCACATTGCATTCTGTAGGGTACAACTCTGTGTACCCCTAGCATTTTAATATTTTGTTATGAATTATAATAATTAAAAAATGATTGAAACTTTGTTAATTTATATAAAATAAACCGTAACTCGGACGAAAATACTTTGTACATGAAAGTTGCTCAGAACGACGAGACGAATCTGGATACGCAGCCCGTTCGTCCGCCACACATCCCTAGCATAGCAAAGCTGCAACTTTCCCCCTCCGGTTCATCTGCCTGAAAATGCGAAACACCGGGGATACTTTCCTGGATGTTTTTCCCCTTCACCGGTATCACCTACTACCGTGTTAGGGCACACCAAACACTGTGTATTGCCTTATTACGCTTTGTGATGCTTTGTTTGCTCTGTTATTTATTGTGTTCCCTCTCCGTTACTTCTTTCCGGTAGACCCCGAGACTGTCGTTGATCCCCAGTTCGACTACGGAGTTGACGACCCCTCCTTGCCAGAGCAACCAGGCAAGCCCCCCCTTGATCACCAGATATCGCCTATTCTTTTCTATACTGCTTGCATTAGAGTAGTGTAGCATGTCACTGTTCGGTTACTCCTATTCTGTTGCATAACCTGTCATTGTTGCTACAGTCGTTGATACCTTACCCGCAATCCTAAATGCTTAGTATAGGATGCTTGTTTATCATCATTGGCCCTACATTCTTGTCAGTCTGCCTTGCTATACTATCGGGCCGTGATCACTTGGGAGGTGATCACGGGTATATACTATACATATATACATACTATACAAATGGTGACTAAAGTCAGGTTGGCTCGGTGAGTACCCGCAAGTGATTCAGATGTGGGGGCTGGAAGGACAGGTGGCTCCTTCCCGGTAGAGGTGGGCCTGGGTTCCCGACGGCCCCCGGCTGTTACTTTGGTGGCGGAGCGACAGGGAAGGTTGAGACCACCTAGGCGAGAGGTGGGCCTAGCCCTGGTCGGCGTTCGCGGTTACTTCATAATAACATGCTTAACGAGATCTTGGTATTTGATCTGAGTCTGGCCACTGGCCTATACGCACTAACCAACTACGCGGGAACAGTTATGGGCACTCGACGTCGTGGTATCAGCCAAAGCCTTCTTGACGTCAGCGACGGAGTGGCGCGCGCCGGATTGGACTGGAATGCCTGCTCTTGTATTAGGGAGGCTAGGTCTGCTTTCAGCCGCCCTCGCAACATGCACGTGTGCAATGGGCAATGGGCCCAGACACCTGCATGCATAGGATTTAGACCGGCGTGCTGACCTCTCTGTTGTACCTAGGTGGGGCTGCGATGTGTTGATCTTCCGAGGGTGGGCATGACCGAGGAAAGTGTGTCCGGCCAAATGGGAGCGAGCGTGTTGGGTTATGTGGTGCACCCCTGTAGGGAAGTTTATCTATTCGAATAGCTGTGTCCCTTGGTAAAAGGACGACCCGGAGTTGTACCTTGACCTTATGACAACTAGAACCGGATACTTAACAAAACACACCCAGACAAGTTCCACAGACAACCCGGTGATCGCTTTTCCACAGGGCGACGAGGGGAGGATCGCCGGGTAGGATTATGCTATGCGATGCTACTTGGAGGACTTCAATCTACTCTCTTCTACATGCTGCAAGACGGAGGCTGCCAGAAGCGTAGTCTTCGATAAGACTAGCTATCCCCCTCTTATTCTGGCATTTTGCAATTCAGTCCACCGATATTGCCTCCTTACACATACACCCATGCATATGTTGTGTAGATCCTTGCTTGCGAGTACTTTGGATGAGTACTCACGGTTGCTTTGCTCCCCCTTTTCCCCTTTTCCTTTATTCCTGGTTGTCGCAACTAGATGCTGGAGCCCAGGAGCTAGACACCACCATCGACGACGACCCCTACTACACCGAGGGTGCCTACTACTACGTGCAGGCTGCTGATGACGACCAGGAGTAGTTTAGGAGGATCCCAGGTAGGAGGCCTGCGCCTCTTTCGATCTGTATCCCAGTTTGTGCTAGCCATCTTATGGCAACTTGTTAACTTATGTCTGTACTCAGATATTGCTCCTTCCGCTGACTTGTTTATGTTCGAGCACTTGTATTTGAGCCCTCAAGGCCCCTGGCCTGTAATATGATGCTTGTATGACTTATTTTACTTTTAGAGTTGTGTTGTGATATCTTTCCGTGAGTCCCTGATCATGATCATACACATCTGCATGCATGATTAGTGTACGATTGAATCGGGGGCGTCACAAGTTGGTATCAGAGCCGACTGCCTATAGCAATCCCCCTTCCTAACTCCTTGGCCGAAGTCGAGTCTAGACATTGCAAAACTGTTTTACTAACATGGTTGTGCGGCCCATGGGCCCACATCGCCATTTGGGTGGTATTAGGATCTTTTATTCCTCGACCTATACTCTAGTTCTCTATCATCTCTTCTATTCGGGTTAAAAATGATTTTACTAACTCCGACTCTAGGTTCTCATAACTACTTCCTCCCGGAGAGCCCCTCGCTCCAGATGATTGCTTGGTGCATCGAAGGATTCCGAAGATACTCTCCGATGTTCTCTCGAGACTTTATGGTGTCACTTTTGCAATTCCCTTTCATCGATAAACCCTTATGGATAACCACGTATACTCGTCGTACATACAATGTTTCCCAGTTGATCTTGTTATTACAAGATGCATCGAATTATTTCTCCAACTTTTTGAGAATCCTTGAGCTTATTGCCTTGCGGTTCTTTGCCACATAAATACCCCCTACGGATAATTCCTCATACTTATCGAGTATCTGTTCTTCCCTCGTTGTTCATGTTATTCACAAGATACATTGTGATCTTGTCTAATCTTTTGGTAATTCTCTGCCCGCGATTGCTCTGCAATTGTGTGCTTGCAATTTGGTCACATTCCTTAAGACCAGCAATATTCATTTAGTATCCTTTGTCACTATCATTTTGAGTCCATTGATTCAATAAGTTGTGAATGCTCGCAATCCTGCCATCTGGCTCAGACGTCATTTTGAACTAGAGCTGGTTCTCGACCAATCAAATTGCCATCGATTGTACCCCTAAGTCTGTTCAACTTATCCATTCTTAATCAGAGCGTCTACTTCTGATCCTTCATTTTGGAAATCATAATTCCTTTGTTATCTAAGCATCAAATTATTCAGATGTTCTATAATCAGATGCCTTTGCATTGTTTCTGTATCTGATTGTGTGCTGATGCTCACATTAGCTCTGCTATGGACCGTCAAATCCTTTGTTGGATTATTATTCGACAGTGTCCTTCATATTTTACCGCCTTATGAATCCTCCCTGATACATAATGTCTTTACTAATTTGTATCCTCTCCTTTGGTCAAACATGCTCTGTTTCCGAGCTTGAGTTATTTACCCCTAAAGTTTGTGGTATATGTTTCTAAGATGCCCTGATGGGTTGAACCTATGCCTTCCTTAATCTATGTGAACCCGAAAGATTTCACGGGTCATATCCTCTGGTAATTCACCAGGTAGTTCTTCATCTTCACTTAATTTTAACAGAGCAGTGAACGAAAGGTTATGTATTGGAGAAGTGGGAGTCGACCTTAAACTTTGTGTTCATGCCCATGGACACGATGTAGATCTTATCATTAAAGCTTCTCTTAAATTAATTGTTCCCTTGGTATAAGTTCATCTTATATCTGGGATCTGGCCTTTTGCAATCGTGGTTCCGACCTTGTTCTCCTTTAGATACCATTTCTCGTGCAAGTTTAAGCACTTGTCTTCTGCAGAGCAATAACCTAGTCCAACCTCTACTTTGATCTGTCGTCGAGTATTACCCCCTGGTATCTTGATATTATCTTGGAACAACATAACTTCTTATGTGTTCTTCATCAAGTACTACATTCTCACTGCTTACAATTTTTCATGGGCTCTGAGTTATTAAACACTCAAAGACACCGATAAGTGAATCAATTCTGCACTCCGGTTCAATAGCTCTAAGTAATCTTTGTTGTTTATGAGTTTATTAATCCTTCAATTCATTCATAGCCTGATCGGTTATATCATTATCGTGCAACTTTTAACTGTGCTACCTAGTCCTTATTCCCAGAGCACCACTTTCGACGATGAACTAAGCTTACGTCGATTTTCCTCGTCATATCATTTCGCCATGAACAGCAAGCTTGATTTCGAGTTTGTGTCATACTCATGGTTCCAATAACCTTTCACTTCTTCATTCCTTTGACTTGATGTCATCGTCGGTCAATTGCATCTTCATGAAATCTCTCGACAATTGTGTCGTGATCATCATCACCATTCTGAGCTCTTCCAGGGTATCAAGAATTCATGATGAGAAATACAATCCTTTCCCTCGATGATTTGTATTATCATCGACCACTTTATTGTCTTCCATTCAACCAAAACTTGTCTGTGTTTTGTGTTATACCTTGAGTTCCTTGCTATCCAGCATTTGTTCTTATTTACCTTGGAGTATTAATATCTTTTATGTCAAGAATGTCGTGAGAATTTTGGCACCTCTTAAAAATTCTTAATACAAGTAATACTTCTTGCCATCTCCATTTATTCCTTAGTCCCTGTGTTATTTCTAACCGGAATACCGACAAATAGACTGTGATGTGAACAATTGAAAACTTTTAGCAACCCTATTGCTTGTAAGTTACTGAACGATAGTCACATTCTTTGTGTATTGGATATCGGATCACCCTTCTAACATTGATCATGCTACCTAAGCCCATCTTTCAGGTGCACCTTTCAACCAATGTTTACTTCCGTATGTTTTTCTCAGGCATACATCATTATATCATTTGATCTGACAAATGTTATCTCCTTGTTCACATGATTGTGGAAATCCATCTTTTTGGAAATCTTGAGGAATTGTCACTGAGTCCATCAGCCACCCCCTCATCCTCTCCTTGGTTTACTGATGAACTCTTGTTTCGGAACTCGCTTCCATAGTTCATTCCCGAGAATCTTACAATGTCATCCCGTCAATTTGTGTTGCACCTTTTCTTCTCAGACATCCTGAGTCTGAGGTATCCTGACACCAATCAGATCTGAATCTCGGTCAGATATGATGGTTGGAACATATTTCCAAGAGTTATAAACATCTTTACATGACCCGGTAAGGTGATGTCATGCCTAGCACACCTGGGCGGAGGACCTATTGTTATAGTATCATTTTTAGCAAGTTTAGCCATTCTTTCATGAGGAAATTGTAAGACTTATTCTATAAGTTGTTCCTGATGGATCCTTTGTGAATCCAAAGTCTGACCTTTGCTTGAAGACCATGTCAATGCTATCTCGAAGCATGTCTGTGGTAATCCGACTTTCAAAAAGAGCATTTGAAGCACAATGCTAATTTTTCTTTATCATTTATCCTAACACCGTTGTATGGGTGATATCATGAGGTTCCTCCCCCCTTACCTAAATGGTTTTCTACTTTCCATCATGTCATGGATATCATGCTCCGCTTGTCCTTGGAAAGGATACCCCTGAAATATGTGTGTATACACATTTTCCCTTCCATTGTGTTGTTTAAACCTGATAACCACTTCTCCTTTCCGTTGGTTTGCTTAAACCTTCTTGTGATCTAAGCAGTAATATTCCCCAGCTTATGTAAACACCTTGGTGTACAATTCTGTCAGCAAGACCCTGTTGCATTTGTCGATAGCACCACGGTAACCACCGATGGACAAGAACTTTGCCTATTGGTCCGCCTTGTTCAACGAGCAGGAAAATGGTTCTCTTCGTCCCTCGCCCTTGGTACCGATGTTGTCGCCAACATAATCGACACACTATCCTCTGACATGCCTGGCTTACATGATCGTACAAGATGTCACCGACCTTCATACTTTTAACCACATGGTGGGCCCATAACCCATAGTTCCAGGATTGAAACCTGACTCTCCTGTACACCTTGTTGACAAAGTTACCCCTTGCTCTTGGTTTCGTAGGTAATTCACGAGCAACCTTCCAAGAGATCATCAATTTTGGTATCAGACGCAATACTTATTCACATTGCTCTGAACCCCGTTCTCACTTTGTATCAGGCAACAAACGATTGCCTATGCGCTTGAAACTTCTACTTTGCACCTTCTTACTTTGCTCTCGATAATTTCTTAAAGTTTCAATTCGAGAGTTACTTTCCGCCCCCTTCCCCGTTGTTGTCTACCAGATAGTCTACCTTGCAGAGGTCTATTTTCTCGAAATACCCACCCTTTATTCTTTCGTAAGTACGATAGAGTTCCCGAAGAAAGGATGCAACTTCATCAAGATGACCTGAAGTAGAGAAATGAAGACACCAACGACAGGGATCAACTTCTTCGCAAAGAGCAAGCTAGGATGAGAAGACCCGCTAGATTCGTAACAAAAACCTTTCCCCCTTTCACTACCTCTTAAATATCGGGACGAGATTTCTTGTAGTGGAGGAGAATTGTGACGCCCGTATAATTAGGCTATAGTAATCCCCATTAATTATGCCACATCACCTCTGTCACTGTAGTTAATCTCGGGTTAGTTCAAAAACCGATTCAAAACTCAAATTCAAAGTCAAGTCAAACAATAAAAGTTTTCAAATGTCAAAAATTAAATGTTCTAAAGTTGATAAATAAATCCTAAGTAATTATGGTGGTGAACCACATTTTTATAATATGATTAGATGCACTAAGTGAAATAAAACAGTAGCAAAACAATTAATTAAGTGTCCTGTTGCAATTAATAAAATGTTAAGATATTTTATCTAGTTACCCAAAATTAATGGGGCAGTAGCATAACTTTAATACTAAATTAGGGCTTGCTTTTATATTTTATAAAACTATAGTAAATAGAAAATAAAATAAAACCGTAAAAGGAAAATAAACAAAAACAAACAAAAACAAAAGAAGGAAACTTCCTACACTGGGCCAAATGGCCCAACTGGCCATCCATGCCAAGGCCCACCCCATCCCACCTTATCTCCACCTGACCGAAACCCTAACCCACGCGCTCCCACTCCCCCCCCCCATGTCGCCACTCCCTCTCCCCTTCACGATCCGAT
>NC_057810.1:468870796-468894350 GCF_018294505.1 Triticum aestivum | reverse complement strand
CTCCTCGCCCCCTTTGCCCGATCTGGATCGAGGCACGGCGCCCTGACCCCGTCACCGATCCCTGTCGCCTCAACGCCGCCCAACCGACTCCGCCCCGTCACGTCCCAACGCCCTCGCATCGGCGCTGCCCCGTCTATGACCGCGCCATGGCCGGAACCCGCTGGAATGCCTCGTCCCCGTCGCTCGCGTCCACGTCTCTCCATCGCCGGCGCCATTACGCCTCGCCGCCCAACTCCCCTGCAACGGGGGTGAGAACGCTATTCACCCTGCTTCCCTCTCCTTGTCGTCCTGCTCTTGCTCTGCCCGCGGCCGCACCCGCCCGCTCGTGCTCTGTCACCCCGAGTAGCCCCTGCACCATGGTTACCACGCACTGGCCTCGCCTGGCCCGCGCCTAACCCCGCCCGGCGCGCCACCGTGCGCGCACGCCTATCGCCTCGTCATCCCGCTCCGCCCTGCTACTATAGCCACTTGCTGTCGTGCTTGTCACCCGCTGCTGGCTCCTGTCGTTGCAGCTGTCGTGGCCTCGCTGCTGCCACCCCCGGCGCCCGCCCCGGGTTGGCGCCCAGCCAAACACGGGCGGGCTGCGGCTAGTGCCTGCATGCCCAGCGCCTGTAACCCGCATGTGCCAGCGCCCGCTACAACCCTTTAGGCCAATGACGACCGGGGCCCACCCCCCTTGAACGTTATAAATAAAAAGAAAGAAATGAATTTAATAAAGATTTTAATTATTAATTAATTAATTAATCAGTGAATTAATAAAGTTAATTAGATCTATTAAATTAACTAATCACTTATTAAACTAACTAATAGATTAACTACAGAGTATGACACATGGACCCCACTGGTCAGAATTGACCCAGTCAACTGCTGACTGGACCCCCTGGACCCCACCTGTCAGCCTCACATTGCATTCTGTTGGGTACAACTCTGTGTACCCCTAGCGTTTTAATATTTTGTTATGAATTATAATAATTAAAAAATGATTAAAACTTTGTTAATCAATATAAAATAAACCGTAACTCGGACGAAAATACTTTGTACATGAAAGTTGCTCAGAATGACGAGACGAATCTGGATACGCAGCCCGTTCGTCCGCCAAACATCCCTAGCATAGCAAACCTACAACTTTCCCTTCCGGTTCATCTGCTCGAAAACGCCAAACACCGGGTGTTGAGGATATAGCTACTGAGTGTAAACCGGCTAGGAGGGCCCGGTTCACCCTCGACTATGTTGAAGCCCATGACGGTCCAGGAGATGGCGCTTTACTGAATGAAGCCTAGAAGCCCGAAGCCCAAAGGTGGATTAGGGCCCATAGTGGTAAACCGCCATGACTATGTAAACTTGTAATGTAAGTTAGGAAAGGAGAGACTGAGCCAGACACTTTGTATGAGTTAGCCTTGGGGCTCTGTAGACCGGCGGGCATCAACCTGTGTATATAAAGGGACGACCCGGCGGCGCTTCAGGGGCAACAGACAACAACTCGAGACTCAGGCAAGCGTATTTCGCTCCCTGATCATCGAAACCCAATCAATCCCATCACAACTAGACGTAGGCTTTTACCTTCATCGAAGGGATAGAACTAGTATAAACTCCTGTGTCCCTTGTCCGGTTTAACCCCTTCAAACTAATCCGTTGCGATGGCTCCATGACTAAGTCCTTTCATGAGGACATCTGACGTGATAACTCGATGACAGTTGGCGCCCACCGTGGGGCTATCGCACGATGGTGTCGAGTTCTTGAAGGACTGCTCTGAAGGGCTTAAGGGGTACGTGACGGATGACCAAAAGTCGTCGTGGCAAGCTCTACATCGATGGCGAAGGATGGGGCCCTGAGGCCGGCTCGATCGAGTACGAGTACCGGGTCCCCTTCGACGGAATTCATGTCTTCATCGGCAAGATCAGCGAACCGGGCCCTGAGCCGGACATCTGCACCGACCTCGTCGAGACGGCTCAGCGTGCGAGTCTAGCCTGGGTTAAGCCCACCGTGAAGCGTGTGTTCGTAGGATGTGTCCATGGGATCGGATCTGAACCGGCGTCTGAAGGCGAGATGGCCGTATATTCTGACAGCGAGTCATCCACTGGCGAAACCGAGTCCTTATACCAGATTCATAGCAGTGTGTTCGAAGGATATTCCGATGGCAACAGTATTCCGGACCTCCTTGAAACGCCAAGTCGGGTTGCTATTTACATGGACGGAACACAGCCCACGTTGCAGTCTTCATCTACCGCAGCGATGAATACCGGATCAGCAGCCGCGACAGGAGTCCTGGCGCGCCGTCCGGCGCAAGTCCTCGCCGGTTTGATGGACGCCTGGGCGACCTTGTTAAACGTGACAGTCACCCCGGAGATGCGGGATCAACACAACGCGGACATTGCGAAACTGAAGGACCAAATAGCACAGGCTAAGGAAGACCTGGCAGCTGAGGATGCTAGGATGGCTGAAGAACGAGCCGCTTTGGATGCCCAGTCACAGCGGATACAGGCACAGAATTACCAGCTCATGCTAGATCGGACCGCATCAGAGGATGTAATGCGAAGGAAGTACCGGTCACGTCTACCGCCGATTTACGAAGGGTTAAATCTCTTTCAGACGCCAGGCGCTGGGCCGAGCAATCCGGCAGCTGCAAACCGGACTAAAGCGCCTAGGACAGCTCCGGATCAGCCACGAGCAACGGAGCCACCAAGACGGACAGATAACCCGCCGCAGTACGTGCCTACACCACCGGGTCACTTCTTGAGCCCTCTGGATAACATGATTGCCGCGGCCTCACGTTTGGCAGCCATTCCGATGGAGGGCGATTCAATAGTAGCAGTTGAGACGCGGCGGGCGAGAGATCTTCTTCAAACCGCCGTGTTGCAGCAGCAGGCTTATTCATATAGCCGGGATAGAATTCATTCAACCCCTCGTCCGAGCCCAAGTTATAGCAGGCGTATGGATGAACCAGAGGTGTCTAGCAGCGCGCGGCATCGCAATGCTCAAGATGTGGTGGATCATGGTAGGGCACGAAGGGATGCCGCTTTGGGTCGTTACCAATCCGCCCCGGTTCAGCCAGCAGCGTCGGTTGACAGAGGCACCGGACTTGCTTTCAGTTCCTGGGGAGTGCAGTGCCTTATTTCAGCTCTCCGTAATGTGCGTCTGCCCAAGGATTTTAAGGGTCCATGCAAAGTGCCTAATTACACGGCAGATCATCCACCCGAGGCGTGGGTCGAGAGTTATGAGATGGCAATGGAGATGCTGGATGTAGATGAAGCAGGTTGTGCAAAGTACTTCACGATGATGTTGGAAGGAACAGCCCGTACTTGGTTGAAAAATGTACCAGCTAATTCCATCGAGTCATGGGATCAGTTGAAGGCCCGGTTTATAGCCAATTTTAAAGACACGTGCAAGCAGCCCATGTCCATTGTGGATCTAGACGCTTGGGTCCAGGGAGAGAACGAGTCCACAACTCATTGGGTACGCCGGGTTTCAAAAGTTTTGCACTCGTCCGACCGGATTAACGCTGGCCAAGCGATTATCACACTGGAGCGCAATTGCCAGTTTAAGTCGCTGAAGATAAAGTTGGGATGGCTCAAACACCACTACAACGACATGGGAACCCTCATGGCAGCCTTGGTAAAGTATGCCGAATCTGATAATACCAAGGATCCCGATTCCGATAATGAGAAACCGGAGAAGGGAAAGAAGAATGGCTGTGAAGGGACAGCAGCACAACCAAGGAGGCCATGGGAATAATGGTAAGCGTAAAGCGGATTCAGATTTTGTGGCTAACGCTAATGTGCAGCATCGTAAGGGTAAACTACCCCAGCGCGGTGGGGCGATGAATCTGGAGCGCTTATTGAATCAGCCCTGTCCAAAGCATGGGACCAAGGAGGCCCCTGCAACACATCTCTGGAAGGATTGTAACATTATGAAGGAGTTCAAAAACTCTGATCTTTTCCGGTATGATCAGGGTCCATTGGGCGGTTTAGGTCCAGGTTTTCATGGTGGCGGCGGTTCAAGCTCTGGGTTTCAGAAAAATCATGGCAACCAGAACAACCAAGGTGGTAATAACCAACAGAATAATCAAGGGAATCAGCAGCAGTCGGGTTACCAGAGTCACCCAAAACAATTGAATGGTGGGCAGTATCATGTGTTCACCACTAGTCTGTGCAAGCGTGATCAGAAGCTTCACAAGAGGGCAGTTAATGCTGTTGAACCGGCAGTTCCACGTTATCTGCGGTGGCCGGAACAGCCTATTGTGTGGAGTAGGGAGGATCATCCGCCCCGGGTTGACAATCCGGGTCAACTAGCTCTGGTGGTGGCACCTCAGGTGGGAGGTTATAAGTTCACCAAAGTACTCATGGATGGAGGGAGCAGTATCAATATTCTATATTATGAGACATTCCACCGCATGGGGTTGACAGATAAGAATCTTAAACCGTCCAATACTGTTTTTCATGGTGTGGTACCAGGTAAATCGGCATATCCAGTAGGTAAGATTGCATTGGAAGTTGTGTTCGATGATGAACATGATTCCCGGTCTGAGACATTGACCTTTGAGGTGGTGAGAATCCAGAGCCCGTATCACGCACTGTTTGGGCGACTGACTTATGCAAAATTCATGGCGAGGCCTTGTTATATTTACTTGCAGCTCAAGATGCCGGGTCACAAAGGAACCATCACAGTTCATGGAAGTCGAAAAATCGCTTTGGATTGCGAGGAAAGTGATGTGGCTTACGCTGAGTCGGTTTATGCTACAGAGGAGTTAAAGTTTTACAAGGAGAATGTTGATCCGGCAGATATGACCCCTCTGAAGAAGCCCACCACTGAGCATGACCAACCCTGCATTTCAAACCGGCTGACGAGACTAAGCTTGTTGATTTCGTACCTGGCGATTTGTCCAAGCAGTTCAGCATCAGCACCAATTTGGATCCAAAATAGGAAAGCACGCTCATCGACTCCATCCGTGAGAACCGGGACATTTTTGCATGGAAGCCTTCTGACATGCCAGGTGTACCGAGCGAACTCGCTGAGCACACTCTTAATATTGATCCGAAGTTTAAACCGGTCAAGCAATTTCTTCGCCGCTTTAATGAAGAGAGACGCAAGGCAATTGGTGAGGAGGTAGCCCGGCTGTTGGCTGCTGGCTTTATCGTTGAAGTGTTTCATCCTGAATGGTTGGCTAAACCGGTGCTGGTTCTTAAGAAAAACGGCACTTGGCGTATGTGTGTGGACTACACGGACTTGAACAAAGCTTGCCGGCCGATCCCTTTGCTCTCCCGTGTATTGATCAGATCATTGATGCGACGGCGGGTTGTGAGCGCCTAAGTTTTTTGGATGCTTATTCAGGATATCATCAGATTAAGATGGCAGTTAAGGACCAGGAGAAGACAGCCTTCATCACTCCCTTTGGAGCCTTCTGCTATGTTTCTATGGCCTTTGGGCTCAAGAGTGCTCAGGCAACTTATCAGTGTTGTGTGCAAAATTGTCTTCACACGCAGATTGGGCGTAATGTTCATGCCTATGTGGATGACATTGTGGTGAAATCCAGGAAAAAGGAGACATTGATAGCTGATCTCAAGGAGACGTTTGACAACCTTCGGGTCTACAAGATGATGCTTAACCTGGATAAATGTGTCTTTAGTGTTCCGGCAGGCAAGCTGCTCGGTTTTCTTGTGTCCAACAGGGGCATTGAGGCTAATCCGGAAAAGATCAAGGCAATCACATCCCTGGCTAGACCGAAGTGTATCAATGATGTTCAGTGTCTAGCAGGTCGGATTGCAGCCCTCAGCCGGTTTATCAGTCGTTTGGGTGAGAAAGCCATTCCTTTGTATCAGATGTTGAAGAAGACGGATGATTTCGTCTGGAGTGACGCAGCCAATGCGGCCTTTGAGGAGTTAAAGCGGCAGTTGGTTGAACCGCCAGTTCTTGCAGCCCCAGTTGATCATGAGCCTTTGCTGTTATACATGACTGCCAATGCCCGAGCGCTCAGTGTGGCAATTGTGGTTGAGCGTAAAGAAGCTGGGAAGGAGTATCCGGTTCAACGACCTGTGTACTACATCAGTGAAGTTCTGATCGAGTCAAAACAACACTATCCGCATTGGCAGAAGTTGGTGTATGGGGTTTTTATGGCCAGTCAAAAGCTCAAGTAGTATTTTCAAGGCCATCCCATCACAGTGGTTAGTTCTGCTCCTTTGGGCGATATCATTCAAAACAGGGAAGCAACTAGCCGGGTTGCAAAGTGGGCAATTGAGCTTGGTCCACACGGTTTAAAATATGTACCTTGAACAGCCATCAAGTCTCAGGCTCTTGTGGACTTTATCAATGACTGGACCGAGTTGCAAGCACCGGAAGATAAGCTAGATAATACATACTGGACTATTCATTTCGATGGATCCAGGCAGTTGGAAGGCTCGGGGGCTGGAGTTGTCCTTAGTTCCCCTCGAGGTGATAAAATTTGCTATGTCCTCCGCTTGATGTTTCCTTGTACTAACAATGCAGCTGAGTATGAATCTCTACTTCATGGTCTCCGTGTGGCTAAAGAGATCAACTTAAGTCGAGTTCGTTGTTTCAGAGATTCTGATCTGGTGGCTCAGCAAGTTTCTGGTACTTGGGATTCTAAGGATCCACTCATGGCGGCTTACAGGCGTGAGGTGGATATTGTGGCAGGTCACTTCAAAGGGTATCAGGTTGAGCATATTGATCGGCGCAAAAACGAAGGAGCAGATTCTTTGACCCGGCTTGGATCTCAGCGTAAACCGATACCTCCTAACACCTTTTTAGATATCTTGCATAACCCGTCTGTTAAGTTGCCCACAGAACAAGATTTGGTTGTTCCTGATCCGGAGGCTCAGTTGGTGGCCGCTTTACACATTGTGCTGGATTGGACGGCTCCATATCTAGCGTACATAAGCTGGGGTGAGCTACCAAATGACAAAGTCCTGGCCCGACAGATAGTCCGGCGATCCAAGTCCATGGTTATTCACAATGGCGAGTTACACCGCTGTAGCGTTTCAGGCATATTTCAGCGTTGTGTTTCTCCGAAAGAAGGCCAAGAGATCCTGCGGGAAATTCATGAAGGGGATTGTGGTCATCATGCCGGTTCAAAGTCCCTGGTTGCAAAAGCTTTTCGTCATGGGTTTTACTAGTTGACAGCTCATGCTGATGCGGAGGATCTGGTAAAGTGATGTGAGGCTTGTTAAAAAATTTCACGTCGAGCTCATGTTCCGGCTCAGGAACTACGGATGATTCCTATCACTTGGCCTTTTGCTACTTGGCGGCTTGATATGGTGGGACCCTTCAAACTTTCCCAGGACAAGAAGACCCACCTGTTGGTGGCAGTTGACAAATTCACCAAGTGGGTTGAAGCGGAGCCTGTTAGCAAGTGTGATGCAGCTACGGCGGTTCAATTTCTCAAAAAGATTATCTTCCGGTTTGGCTTTCCACACAGTATCATCACGGATAATGGTACCAACCTTTCCAAAGGTGAGATGGAGGATTTTTGTCAAAGAGAGCACATCCGGCTTGACCTAGCATCTGTAGCGCAACCTCAATCCAACGGGCAAGCAGAACGAGCTAATCAAGAAATTTTAAAGGGTCTTAAACCCCGGCTCATGATTCCCTTGAAGCGGACGCCGGGTTGTTGGGTGGAAGAATTACCTTTTGTGTTGTGGAGTATCAACACCACCCCCAATCGATCAACATGTTACACGCCTTTCTTTATGGTATACGGGGCAGAGGCGGTTCTCCCAAGTGATATACGTCATGACTCGCCCCGGGTTGCTAATTATGTTGAAGCGGACAATGAGCAACCTCGCCAAGAGGCAATGGACCTGTTAGACGAGAAATGATATGGCTGTGGCTCGATCGGCGGTTTATCAACAAGACCTACGGCGTTATCACAGCCGCCGGGTTAAGACGAGAACCTTTCAAGAAGGTGACTTGGTGCTCCGGCTCATCCAAGATCAAACCGACATGCACAATTTATCCCCGCCTTGGGAAGGACCCTTTGTGGTCAGCAAGAATCTGCACAACGGATCATACTACCTCATTGACGTTCGAGACAACTCACGCAACTCTGAGGAGGAGACCCGGCGGCCGTGGAACATAGCTCTCCTCCGGCCTTATTACACTTGAGCCATAGGCTCTTTTTATGTACATATTTCAACAATGTATATATTATGATCAATAAATAAATCAGCATCCTTGCTCTAAAGCGGGGCCTCTGCTGTTTTTTCTCAAATATCCTTTGAGTTACATGGGGGCTTCAGCTGACAAAGCAGAGTACTGCCTGTTAAACCGGCTATCACGCCACAAAGCTTGGGAGCTTCACACCCAAGGGGCCAAAGAGAGTCTGGATGCTATGCACAACTCAAACATAGGCACCCAATCAGCACAGCTCATCATGTTACTTGGGGGCTCCTTGGTCAAATACCAAGGCGTTTGAATGGACCCTTGTAGCTGGGTATCGACCCACGGCTTGGAAGCCTGGTATATTTACCTAAAACCCCGGGTTAACCTGCCTTCATCAAGTAAGACACTCCTATCCAGGTCATCCTGGCACGGCCCTCCGAACGTTTGAGAGTTACTCTCATTGAGACCCTGCACTTGTCAAAGTTAAAACGGTAATTGGTTAGTTGGAGGTCCATCTAAAAAGGCTTTGTTAAATGGTTCAACTCAGCGGCCTGGCAGCCCACAAAAAGTATCGAATTTGGGCCTGGCAGCCCCCAAAAAGCCTCGACTACACGGTTTTATTTGTGTTTTGCTGAACTTTATGTTAAACCGATTTTCTTGGCTTGGTCAGTCATTTTATTAGCCCGGTATTCTTTAAACTAGCTTGGTTTGCAACTATACGTTGACAGACCTTATTCCTAAACCGGAGTTTATTAACCCGGCCTGGCATTGACTACCTGTCACCAGCTTGGATCATCTGGCGCGAATCATCACCCGGTATGACTTACTATACGACATCAGTACATGATGGAGTTATACAAGAAAATTCAGATTTGGGTTTTCACCCTTATTACAATCAAAGTTGACCAGCCAACTAAACATGGATCTTACATCACAGGTATGAATCAGTTCATATTTTTATGATTTGATTATCAATCCATCCTTTTCTTGGGCATTATGACCCGTCCGGCGGTAAACCGCTAGGACCCTTGTCTTTTTATGCACACACAGGAATTGCATATTATGATACATGAATCAAAATTGACATTGACATGGCGGATCACACAAAGTACCTCCTCCTGCATGATGGCAGCAGATCGCAATAGTTTTTACTACCCTATTACAAGGCCCTCAGAGGCCCAAAATATGGAATTATTTCACAACGGACAGTTCCTGGTATATCAACCGAATTGACGGATTAAGCTTCATCGCCGGGTTGATGTGAAGTAGATGGGTCATCTGGCGTCGGTTCAGCCTCCTCCTCCCCATCCAATGGCTGGAAGTCATTGGTGGTCCAGTCAATCCGGGTTAAAGCCTGAAAGATAGCCTCTTCACTTATAAGCTCAGCCAGATAAACGTCAGGGGCGTAAGTGTGCTTACGAATTGGTGGAATAAGGTTCTGCACTTCAGGAATAACCGATTCAACCCGTTTGTTGTTTGCGTTGTAGAATGACCGGTGAACCGTCAGATTAGCCTCTTCTGCCAACTGACTCGCCAGAGGACGCACCTCCCTTGTCACCCGTTTGAGAGAGTCATTGTCAAACACTTCACTGTTTTCTTGTGCACTGGGGAAGCCCTTGGCTATGTCAGCCGGATCAAGATCAGCTATCCATGCCTTGGCTCGAGTCAGCCCTAGTAAAGTGCCAGCCCGGGCAGCAGATCGCTTCAACTCTTCTATTTGTGCTGGCGTCATGGATAGCCGGTCTAGCGTATCCTTGATCAGTGTTGGCGCTGCATTGTCATAGGACGTGGTGCAGATCACCCGTTGAACGCCGGTATACAGCTGTTCAACCAGTGTATACGCGGCCTTGAGTTTCTTCCGCATATCAGAACCCAGATGAGCAATGCGACTACCTATATCGGTTTAAGAAGTTCATATTAAACCGGAGAAATTTCAAAGCAAAATATTCATCAAGCTTTGGCAAAACAGTGCTTACCAAATATTGCAGAAGTCATGGCATTGACTTGGCGCTTTAATCTAGAAAGCTCTTCAGTCACCGGTTTAAGAGCTGCTTCAGCGTTTTCCGCACGCTTCAACAAACCGGCCTTTTCTGTATCCCAGTTGGCCTGCTCAGCCTTTAACCATTCTTTGAGCTGCTCCATGGTGGTTAAAGCGGTTTATAACTCATCCTTGGCCTTGGTGGTTTCTGCTTGTTGGGATTTCAGATTTTCTTGAAGGTCAGCGATTTGCGAGACTTATTGGTTTATCTCACTCTGCAACAGTAAGAGAACAGGTTAATATCTTGTTAAAGTCCCAAGCATATAACCAGTTATACACTTGGCACTTGGGGGCTAATGCGGATCATTTTTATGCTGATTATTGAAGTCCCAAGGATTAATACAAGTTTTAATCATGGCACTTGGGGGCTAATGGGTGTTTGATCAGAAATACACAAGGGAATTTCATAAAGTATAGTATGGACTATACAAAGTCTCGGTTTGACTTTCTCAACACAAACCGGCCCTTGGGGGGCTACAATGTAATGAAGGTATAGAGCAAAGAGCAAAATTGTTTACCTCATAGCGCTCCTTCATCAGATTTACTAAACCGGCTTCATAATCACGGCTGGTGTAAAGCCGGTTCAAGAAGCCGGAGTGAAGGTCTTGAGCCTTACCCTTGCTCATGGCAGAAAACTCATCCTTGGCAGTGTGCTTTGATAGAGCAACCGGATTACCAGGCGCGGTATATCCAGTGCCAGTAACAACGACGTCATCATCTTTAGCCGGACTGGATGAGTCAATATTCTGTACAGGACTTGGTGCCTTGGTAGCAGGACTTGGTGGTTTATTGATAGGGCTTGGTGGATCAGCAGTTGAGCCCCGCTGTTCAACTGTTGGACTTGGAGGAGCAGGAGGATGTGAAGTATCAACCTCTACATTCAGTTCAACCTCTGGCAGGTTGGCATCAACATCTTGGTTTTGCCCAGCAGAGCTGTCTATAGAAACTTCAGGATCTTCGCCATGATGCTCTGGAGTCTTCTCCGGATCAACATCCACAGTTGGGTCGCTGGTCTTGGATTTCTTACTCAATCGAACCTTGGCGCTACAACATCAAAAGTTAGAATATGGTAAACCGGCAAATAAAAGAAACAAATTAAGGAGTAATATACTTACCCAGCGACGACTTTGAGAGGAGGCAGCTGAGTGGTTGATGAACCGCCACACGAGTTGGAAGAAGCCTGGTAATTCAGGTCAGACGGATTGAGAGGGCAGTGGAAGAAACCTTTCAAAGGGTAACGTTTTTCAGGAGAGCAAGTCACCTCTAGACGACGTTTCTGGGTTGGCATATCAGCTAAACCGGACGACGTGATTTGTTGACCACTATGCCGGGTTGTGCGACGTTCTTCAACTTGCTGTGTCTTCAAAGAAAATTTTGGATCCAAATGAGCAAGGGGGTGAGATTGTTTTACTTTCCAGACTGTGCAGCGATTTCTTTAAACCGGTACAAGATCTGAATCGGAAGAAAGAAGGATTACCTCAACATGTTCTTCATGGCTGGCTTCCGCATCATCCTGGGAATAGTCATTGTCAATAAGATGTACGAAAAAGGAACCAAGTGAGTCAAGTTCTACCTTAGCATCTGATTCCTCCTCCTCTGGCGGGTCAGAAGACTCGGCGGTTTTCCTCTTGCCAACTTTCTTGGTGGCCTTGGTTTTTCCACGAGGAGCCCGGGCCGGTTTAGTCCGTTTCCAAAAGGAGCTGTTAGCCTGAAATTAAGACAAGGAAAGGTTCGTGCACACTCAATATGGAAGCGAATCAGTAAAGTATTTAGATGAACTTTACCGCTGGTGGTTTATTGGAGACGCAAAATGGAGCCAAACCGGTTTGGCTGCATGTAGAGATCGGTTCATCAAGCATTTTCTTCACCAATTCAGTGACTTCAAGATCGGTCATTACTATTTCATGATATCGTTGAGGGTCTTTGACATCACCAGTGTACTCATACATCAATCCGGGGCGACGGCTTAAAGGTAAAATGCCCCAAGAAACCCAGCAGCGGACAAGATCACTGCCAGTTAAACCATTGGCCATCAAAGCCCTGATCTTGGCGAGTTGAGGTGCAAAATTCTTCCGTTCTCCGGCGGTCAAGCGTGAAGGTAACGGGTGGCTATTGCTAAGCCGGTGAGGGCGATAACCCGGCAAGGGATTTTCTCCATCAGGGGTAGTGTTCCGACAGTAAAACCAGGTCTGATTCCAATCTTTGGGATGGCTATGATGTTTGGCATGAGGGAAGTTAACTTCTTTCCTTTTCTGAACTGAAACGCCGCCAAGCTCTGTGTTGGGACCATCTGAGAATTCCGTACGGCGGTTCAAATGGAAAAAGTCCCAGAACAGCTCCAAAGTTGGCTCTTCTTGAAGATAGACTTCGCAGAATACTTGAAAGTTGCATATGTTTGACACAGAGTTTGGACCAATATCTTGCAGATGGAGTTGGAAGCTTGCAAGGACATCTCGGAAAATTTTTGATCCGGGCGGATTGAATCCCCAGTCTAAGTGTTGCATAAAGACAATTAACTCTCCTTCTTGAGGTTCAGGCGGACATTCCGATTCCGGAACTCACCAATGGAGAGCCCTTTTTGAGGCTAAGGCACCAGTGGTGACATAACCATTGATTTGTGTCTCCGTGATCCGGGATGGAACCCAATTGCAAGCAGCGAATTGTTTCGACATTCTGGAAGGAGGGGACTGAAAGAAAAAACAAGTGCCGGTTTTACAATTTACGGTTTAAGGTATACAATTCAGTGTTGAACCAGAGAAAAATGCTATGCAAGGTTCAGTTGGCAGTTTAAGAGAGGGCTAATGACATATGGCGGATTGACTATCAAATATTAAACCGCCCATTGGCAGAAGGGCCAGGATTCAAAATTTCTGCTAAGTGTTGACAGAAACAAGTTTCACACAATGATCAAATTTATTTGGATCTACCGCACATCCGTAAAGCAATTTTTTCTGTGACCTCTAAAGGCGCTAAGCAGAACAAGGAAGATCGTGTACTCTACAGAAGGAAAAGGATGATCTGCTGGTATTAAAAACAGATGCGGAGTAACTACCGCATAAGATCTATACTGCTATTGGATCAAAACTACCGCGGCAGAAGGAAGAACGAAGAACGGTACAGAGGAGCTCGCAAACGCTAGCATAGATCTAAAGATGAAGGAAAGAGGAAACTTACCACTGCGGATTTGCTGCGGAAGGGGGCGACGAGTTTCTGGTCCGTTTCAGGTTGATGCAGCGGCCTTAGTTGATGCAGTTCTCAAGGGTCGCGAACGGCGGTGGAGCTTCAGAGCTTGGGCATCGCGAGGAAGAAGAAGGCGCAGAAGGGGAAAAGAGAGAAGGGCCCTCGGGCCTTATTTATAGAGGAAGGAGTAAAACGGCAGGCGCGAGAATCAAGGAGCCTGAAACGGCCGAATGGGTGCGGCTGTTGCCTCGATTTTCGGGATAACCATTAAGTGAAGGGAATCTTTTTAATATTTTTATACAGAGATGATGTCATGATGGACCATTGATGTGTTCAGAAGATGACGTCACAGCGGTTTACAAAATTACAGGAGAAGACAATATGGCGGTTTACAAAAATACAAGAAGATGCCTAAAAGATATCTTTGAAGTATTGAAGATTGACATGAACAAATTCAAATCAATCTGGGGCCTAATGTTGAGGATATAGCTACTGAGTGTAAACCGGCCAGGAGGGCCCGGTTCACCCTCGACTATGTTGAAGCCCATGACGATCCAGGAGATGGTGCTTTACTGAATGAAGCCTAGAAGCCCGAAGCCCAAAGGCGGATTAGGGCCCATAGTGGTAAACCGCCATGACTATGTAAACTTGTAATGTAAGTTAGGAAAGGAGAGACCGAGCCGGACACTTTGTATGAGTTGGCCTCGGGGCTCTGTAGACCGGCCGGGCTTCAACCTGTGTATATAAAGGGACAACCCGGCGGCGGTTCAGGGGCAACAGACAACAACTCGAGACTCAGGCAAGCGTATTTTGCTCCCTGATCATCGAAACCCAATCAATCCCATCACAACTAGATGTAGGCTTTTACCTTCATCGAAGGGGCCGAACTAGTATAAACTCCCGTGTCCCTTGTCCGGTTTAACCCCTTTAAGCTAATCCATTGTGATGGCTCCATGACTAAGTCCTTTCATGAGGACATCTGACGTGATAACTCCACGACACCGGGGATACTTTCCCGAATGTTTTCCCCCTTCACTGGTATCACCTACTACCGCGTTAGGGCACACCGAACACCGCGTATTGCCTTGTTACGCTTTGTGATGCTTTGTTTGCTCTGTTATTTATTGTGTTCCCTCTCCGTTACTTCTTTCCGGTAGACCCCGAGACTGTCGGTGATCCCCAGTTCGACTACGGAGTTGACGACCCCTCCTTGCCAGAGTAACCAGGCAAGCCCCCCCTTGATCACCAGATATCGCCTATTCTTCTCTATAGTGCTTGCATTAGAGTAGTGTAGCATGTTACTATTCGGTTACTCCTATTCTGTTGCATAGCCTGTCATTCTTGCTACAGTCATTGATACCTTACCCGCAATCCTAAATGCTTAGTATAGGATGCTAGTTTATCATCATTGGCCCTACATTCTTGTCAGTCTGCCTTGCTACACTATCGGGCCGTGATCACCTGGGAGGTGATCACGGGTATATACTATACATATATACATACTATACAGATGGTGACTAAAGTCGGGTTGGCTTAGTGAGTACCCGCAAGTGATTCTGATGTGGGGGCTGGAAGGACAGGTGGCTCCATCCCGGTAGAGGTGGGCCTGGGTTCTCGACGGCCCCCGGCTGTTACTTTGGTGGCGGAGCAACAGGGCAGGTTGAGACCACCTAGGCAAGCGGTGGGCCTAGCCCTGGTCGGCATCCGCGGTTACTTCATAACAACACGCTTAACGAGATCTTGGTATTTGATCTGAGTCTGGCCACTGGCCTATATGCACTAACCAACTACGCGGGAACAGTTATGGGCACTCGACGTCGTGGTATCAGCCGAAGCCTTCCTGACGTCAGTGACGGAGCGGCACGCGCCGGATTGGACTGGAACGCCTGCTCTTGTATTACGAAGTCTAGGTCTGCTTTTGGCCGCCCTCGCAACGTGCAGGTTTGCAATGGGCGATGGGCCCCGACCCCTGCGTGCATAGGATTTAGACCGGCATGCTGACCTCTCTGTTATGCCTAGGTGGGGCTGCGACGTGTTGATCTTCCGAGGCCGGGAATGACCCAGGAAAGTGTGTCCGGCCAAATGGGATCGAGCATGTTGGGTTATGTGGTGCACCCCTGCAGGGAAGTTTATCTATTCGAATAGTCGTGTCCCTCGGTAAAAGGACGACCCGGAGTTGTACCTTGACCTTATGACAACTAGAACCGGATACTTAATAAAACACACCCAGACAAGTTCCATAGAGAACCCGGTGATCGCTTTTCCACAGGGCGACGAGGGGAGGATCGCCGGGTAGGATTATGCTATGCGATGCTACTTGGAGGACTTCCATCTACTCTCTTCTACATGCTGCAAGACGGAGGTTGCCAGAAGCGTAGTCTACGATAAGACTAGCTATCCCCCTCTTATTCTGGCATTCTGCAGTTCAGTCCATCGATATTGCCTCCTTACACATGTACCCATGCATATGTAGTGTAGATCCTTGCTTGCGAGTACTTTGGATGAGTACTCACGGTTGCTTTGCTCCCCCTTTTCCCCTTTTCCTTTATTCCTGGTTGTCGCAACTAGATGCTGGAGCCCAGGAGCTAAACGCCACCATTGACGACGACCCCTACTACACCGAGGGTGCCTACTACTACGTGCAGGCCGCTGACGACGACCAGGAGTAGTTTAAGAGGATCCCAGGCAGGAGGCCTGCACCACTTTTGATCTGTATCCCAGTTTGTGCTAGCCATCTTATGGCAACTTGGTAACTTATGTCCGTACTCAGATATTGTTGCTTCCGCTGACTCGTTTATGTTCAAGCACTTGTATGCGAGCCCTCGAGGCCCTTGGCTTGTAATATGATGCTTTTATGACTTATTTTACTTTTAGAGTTGTGTTGTGATATCTTTCCATGAGTCCCTGATCTTGATCGTACACATCTACATGCATGATTAGTGTACGATTGAATCGGGGGCATCACATGTATGAAAGCTCAACAAAAGAAACTAAGTGGGTGTGCATCCAAATTGCTTGCTCCGAAGACCTAGGGCATTTTGAGGAAGCCCATCGTTGGAATATACAAGCCAAGTTCTATAATGAAAAATTCCCACTAGTATATGAATGTGACAACATTAAAGACTCTCTATCATAAAGATAATGGTGCTACTTTGAAGCACAAGTGTGGAAAAGGATAGTAACATTGTCCCCTCTTTTTTTGGGCCTTTTTTATTTGGCCTTTTTATTGGCCCTTCCTTTTTTAGAGAGGGACAATGATCTAATAATGATGATAATCACACTTCTATTTATTTACAACTCAGGGATTACAACTCGATACCAGAACAAGATAAGACTCTATATGAATGCCTCCGGCAACGTACCGGGATGGGCAATGAGTCAAGAGTGGCATGTATAAAAAATTATTCATGGTGGCTTTGCCACAAATACGATGTAAACTACATGATCATGCAAGGCAATATGACAATGATGATGCGTGTCATGATAAACGGAACGGTGGAAAGTTGCATCGCAATATATCTCGGAATGGCTATGGAAATTCCATAATAGGTAGGTATGGTGTCTGTTTTGAGGAAGATATAAGGAGGTTTATGTGTGATAGAGCGTATCGTATTGTAGCGACCAGACCTCAAATAGTCTCATCTCTGTGCATCAGTGTCATCCCTGGATCGGTAATGCTGACACGCACAGTACTTGAAGGATTTATAACAGAGTAGCAATCACACACTTATTAAATCGAATGTCTCAAAAGAGGACTTATTACAGTAAATATGGCTTAAGGCCATCTAATAACGATAACAGCGGAAGGCTTGGAAGATAAAGCGAGTCCATCAACTCCAACGGCATCACTGAGTGAAAGATCACGACCTAAGGCACCTTACTCGTCGTTTGAAAAGTCTGCAACATGAACGTTGCAGTACGAAAACGGGTCAGCACATGGAATATGCTGGCAATGTAACACATGGAGAGTAATGAACAGAATAATGCTATCACTACATGCATATGTGGCTAGTGGAATAGCCCTATGGTTACAGTTTTGCATAAAGCCAATTTTTTTCCTACAACAAAGGAATAAATTTTATTTAACTATCATGGTGGTTGTTTAACATTGAGAAGGTTCACCCAACTCAATCCCAATTAAGCATCATCAGTAAACCCAAACAAAATTAAATTAAGTAACATGTTGAGATCCACATGATAATCCAAGTACTAGATACTCAAAACGTCCATAACCGTAGACATGGCTAACCATGATTAGTTTATACACTCTACAGAGGTTTGCGCACTTTTCCCCACAAGACTCGATCTCCTCTGTTGGATTTCTCGCACTACACGGTGTTTGAGAAACGGATGACCGAGACAGAGTCTTTCAGAAGCGTTAGCTCCTTACGATGGGTAGGCAATTACACCTACTTTCCCCTACATCTGCTAGTCTACCACTGTAAGAGTTCACACGACTTAATCAACTATGCTAGAGCCCATAATAGCTTGTGGCTGCACACGGAAGTTTCTAGCATGAATAATCTTATGATCCCTTTGAGCCTGGGTGGCAGTCCATAGGAAAATCACACGGTACCCCGGGATTTCCAAAAATACAGGCAACATTGGGTTCCCCATGTGCCTCAATCCACCCAGATGTGTATTAAAGTTGCCACCTTAAGTTAACCATTAATTAACAATACTCACATCTATCATGGATACACTCAAAACCCAATCCACGTCTACAACAATAGCATAGCAATATAAGCAAACGTAAAAGTAACTCTCAAAGGTTTGATAATAAACAGGACAATAGGTACTACCTCATCTACTTTCCAAAACCCACATATTAATCAGATCCTAACCATGAAATTATTTGAGGATTGATCTAATGCAATAAAACTGGGTAGTAAAGAGGTATGATCAAAGTGTTACTTGCCTTGTTGATGATCCGTGAAACCTAGAGACTCGTAGTAGCATGCTTCGCACTCCGGGTACTCTATCACAAACAAACAAGCATACAATAAGCACTCAACTAGAAGCATGGGTAAAACTCAAATAAGAGATCTAACCAGAAAGCTCAACTTAAGATCTCCGGTTTGCAAAAAGAATCAAACCAAACGAAGCAACGAAACTCAAAAAGCGAAAGAAACAAGCTTTGTTTACTAATCTGGACCTAAGTCAAATTTTACAGTAGAAAAAACTTGTTTGAGTAGGTTAAACAGAAAGAGGGGTTCGAGACGAAACTCTAGGCACTTGTATCGCCTGATTCCGATAAACGAGCAAAAAGATAAACTAAAACGAAAATCAGGGCAGAAACCGCGATCAGAAAATAATCACGGAAAACCCTGGAAAAAGAAAAACTGATGAACAGGCTAACGAATGGACGTTCCTGTCTGCGGCTAAACGGTGAAAATCGTTCGTTAAAATGAACGAACGAGCGAACGCTCGCTGAAAACTAAACCGAAAAAACTAAACCGATCTATTCTAAAAAAATGAACTAGGGTTTCTAAAAAAACGGATCGGTTTTCTAAAGAAAACCGGCGGCGGCGGCTACCTTGTCAGATCCGGCGGGGCTCGGGGTTCCGGCGGGGCTGGTTGGCGTCGTCGACGGCTGCTGCTTCTGCGGCTGCGGGCAGCGGGGCGGGACGGGGTGGTGGCGGCGGGGTGCGGCGGTATTTAAAGGGGAAGGGGCGGGGTCGGCTTGGAGGAGGGGGCACTAGGGCAGTGGCGGACACCCGGACTCCACTGGAGTCCGGCTCGGCCACGGCGTGTGCGAGCGAGGCGGCGAGCGGCTGGGCCGGCTGGGCCTTCGGCCCGGTCGGTCCGAACGGATTTTTTTTAAATAATTCCGCCGAAATTTAAATAAATCCTAGAAAATAAAATAAAAATGTAAAAATGCCAAAACAAATTTTCACCGTCTAAATAAAATATTTAGAACGAGATGAACATTTTCTTGGCCCTAAAATGCAATTTTGGAAACGTGCAATTTTTCTAATCCAAATAAAATTGCAATAAAACGAAATAAAATAAATAAAATGATTTTAACATTTTCCCTCTAATATTTCATTTATTTTGGAGATGTCATTTTATCCCCTCTCATATATTTTTATTTTATAAATATTAGGAAGAAAAATAATCAAAACCAATTGATCCTCTTTCCAAAATTTGAGAAAACTCAAATATGAAAATAATGAAATTCCCAACTCTCTCCGTGGGTCCTTGAGTTGCGTGAAACTTCTAGGATCAAGGCAAAATGCAATAAAATATGATATGCAATGATGATTTAATGTATAACATTCCAAACTGAAATTTTGGGATGTTACAAACCTACCCCCCTTAAGATGAATCTCGCCCTCGAGATTCGGGATGGCTAGAAAATAGGTGAGGGTGGTCCTTCCGTAAATCTTCCTCTGGCTCCCAGGTGGCTTCATCCTCGGTATGGTGGCTCCACTGAATTTGCAAAACTTGATAACCTTGCTGCGTGTGACTTGGCTGGCAAACTCGAGAATCTTGACTAGTTTCTCCTCATAGGTCAAATCGCTATCCAACTGAATCGATTCCAGTGGCACTGTATCTCTCAGAGGAATATCGGCCATCTCTGCATGGCACTTCTTCAACTGGGAAACGTGGAACACATCATGAACTCCTGACAATCCTTCGGGCAATTCCAACTTGTAAGGAACTTCTCCCATACGCTCCATAACTTTGTATGGTCGCACAAAACGTGGTGCTAACTTTCCCTTAACTCCAAAATGCTTCACTCCTCGAAGTGGGGATACTCGAAGATAAACTCTGTCTCCGATCTCGTAAACTGTCTCCTTGCGTTTACCATCCGCATAGCTCTTTTGCCTAGACTGGGCTACTTTGGGTCTATCGCGAATCAGCTTAACCTTCTCTTCAGACTCTTTAATCAAATCTGGTCCAAACAACTGACGATCTCCAACTTTGTCCCACAACAATGGTGTCCTGCACCTTTTTCCGTACAAAGCTTTGAAAGGGGCCATCTTCAAACTGGATTGATAACTATTGTTGGAAGAAAACTCTGCATATGGCAAATTGTCGTCCCAACTAGATCCATAATCTAGCGCACAAGCTCTCAACATGTCCTCCAGAATTTGATTGACTCTCTCGGTTTTTCCATCTGTCTGTGGATGAAAGGCTATAGTGAACTCTAGTCTGGTACCTAAAGTTTCATGCAACTGATTCCAGAATTTTGAGGTAAACTGGGTTCCTCTATCTGATACAATGGTCCTCGGAACTCCATGCAGACATACGATCCTGGTCATGTATATCTTTGCCAACTTAGCACTGGTATAAGTGGTCTTCATTGGGATGAAATGAGCTACCTTCGTCAAACGATCGACTACAACCCATATCGAGTCATAGCCTGAACATGTCCTGGGCAATCCCATGATAAAATCCATGCCTAGCTTATCCCACTTCCATTAGGGTATCGGCAATGGCTGTAGCAATCTTGCTGGCTTCTGATGCTCTGCCTTCACTCTCTGACATACATCACAAACTGCTACATGCTCCGCAATGTCCTTCTTCATTCCGGTCCACCTGAAACTGTCCTTCAAATCCAGATACATCTTGGTGTTTCCTAGGTGAATCGAATACAGTGAATCATGGGCCTCCTGCAGAATCAACTTCCTGATCTCCGGGTCATTAGGCACATAAACGCGGTCCTCAAACCATAAGGTATCGTGCTCATCCTCACAAAATCCCTTAGCTTTTCCTTTGCTCATCTTCTCCTTTATCTCGGCAATCTCCTTGTTTGTCTTCTAAGCTTCTCTGATCTTATCCATCAAAGTAGACTGAATCTCCAATGCTGCTACATAGCCTCTCGGAACTATCTCCAAACATAGCTCATGAAGATCCTCGGCTAACTCCTTGTGTAACTCTCCGGTCATGAGGGTGTTGACATGGCTCTTGCGACTCAACGCATCGGCTACTACGTTAGCCTTTCCTGGATGATAATGCAACCTCATATCATAATCGTTGATGATCTCCAACCATCTCCTTTGCCTGAGATCTAACTCCTTCTGTGTGAAGATATACTTCAAACTCTTGTGATCCGTGTACACCTCACAGTGATTTCCAATAAGAAAATGTCTCCATGTCTTCAATGCATGCTCTACGGCTGCTAACTCCAAATCATGTGTAGCATAATTCAAATCATGGGGTTTAAGCTATCGTGAGGCATAAGAAACAACTGTTCCCTCCTGCATAAGCACTGCTCCAAGTCCTCGATGAGAAGCGTCGCAATATACTTCATAATCCTTGCGCTGATCTGGCAGAATCAACACTAGTGATGTAACCAAGCGTTTCTTCAACTCCTGGAAACTGGCCTCACATTTGTCAGTCCATTTGAACTTGGTGTCCTTCTTCAACAACTCCGTCATGGGCTTTCCAATCTTCAAGAAATTCTCAATGAATCTCCTGTAGTATCCTGTGAGTGCAAGAAAACTCTAGATCTCTCCAACTGACGTGGGTGCTTCCCAATTTGTCACAGTGACAACTTTGGTGGGGTCTACTGCTATTCCTTCTCCGGATATTACATGTCCGAGGAATCCAACTTCCTTCAACCAAAACTCACACTTGCTGAATTTGGCATATAACTGATGTTCTCCGAGCTTTCCAAGTACCAAACGCAAATGCTCCTTATGCTCCTCTTCATTCTTCGAGTAGACCGGAATATCATCAATGAACACCACGACGAACTTATCCAAAAACTCCATAAATACCTTGTTCATCATGTTCATGAAATAGGCAGGTGCGTTAGTCGGACCTTGTGGTAAAAGTCATACTTGAAACGTCCATAACCGGGGACACGGCTAACCATGATTAGTTTATACACTCTACAGAGGTTTGCGCACTTTTCCCCACAAGACTCGATCTCCTCCGTTGGATTTCTCGCACAACACAGTGTTTGAGAAACGGATGACCGAGACACAGTCTTTCAGAAGCGTTAGCACCTTATGATGGGTAGACAGTTACACCTACTTTCCCCTATATCTGCTAGTCTACCACTGTAAGAGTTCACACGACTTAATCAATTATGCTAGAGCCCATAATAGCTTGTGGCTGCACACGGAAGTTTCTAGCATGAATAATCTTATGATCCCTTTGAGCATGGGTGGCAGTCCATAGGAGAATCACACGGTACCCCCGGGATTTCCAAAAATACAGGCAACATTGGGTTCCCCAGGTGCCTCAATCCACCCAGATGTGTATTAAAGTTACCACGTTAAGTTAACCATTAATTAACAATACTCACATATGTCATGGATAGACTCAAAACCCAATCCACGTCTACAAGCATAGCATAGCAATATAAGCAAACGTAGAAGTAACTCTCAAAGGTTTGATAATAAACAGGACAATAGGTACTACCTCATCTACTTCCCAAAACCCACATATAATCAGATCCTAACCATGCAATTATCTGAGGATTGATCTAATGCAATAAAACTGGGTAGTAAAGAGGTATGATCAAAGTGTTACTTGCCTTGCTGATGATCTGTGAAACCTAGAAACTCGTAGTAGCACGCTTCGCACTCCGGGTACTCTATCACGAACAAACAAGCATACAATAAGCACTCAACTAGAAGCATGGGTAAAACTCAAATAAGTGATCTAACAAGAAAGTTCAACTTAAGATCTCCGGTTTGCAAAAAGAATCAAACCAAACGAAGCAACGAAACTCAAACAACGAAAGAAACAAGCTTTGTTTACTAATCTGGACCTAAGTCAAATTTTACAGTAGCAAAAACTTGTTTGAGTAGGTTAAACGTAAAGAGGGTTTCAAGACGAAACTCTAGGTGCTTGAATCGCCTGATTCCGATAAACGAGCGAAAATATAAACTAAAACGAAAATCAGGGCAGAAATCGCGATCGGAAAATAATCGCGGAAAACCCTGGAAAAAGAAAAATTGATGAACAGGCTAACGAACGGACGTTCGCTGTCTGCAGCTAAACGGTGAAAACCATTCGTTCAAACGAACGAACGACCGAACGCTCGCTAAATAAATAAACCCAAAAAAACTAAACCGATCTATTCCAAAAAACGAACTAGGGTTTCAAAAAAACGGATCGGTTTTCTAAAGAAAACTGGCGGCGGCGGCGGCTATCTCGTCGGATCCGGCGGGGCTCGGGGCTCCGGCAAGGCTGGGTGGCGTTGGCGGCGGGGGCCGAGGGCGGCGCTCGAGCGGGCGGCGGCGGCGAGCGGCGACGGCGGCG